>NW_026067915.1:13308637-13490120 GCF_014885135.2 Alexandromys fortis | reverse complement strand
GTGTGTGTGTGTGTGTGAGTGTATATGTGTGCGTGCGCGTGTGTGTGTGTGTGTGTGTGTGTGTGTGTGTGTGTGTAAGTAAATGAATGACCAAGGTTGAGGCTGAAGTTCAACCATGGTTATTTTTTTAATTTTTTGCCTATTGTGGGCAAAGCCTTGGGTTCAATTCACAACAACCAACAAACCAATGAAAAAGACATTACATTTGGTTTATCTCCCTAGGTTAGCCATGGGGGGGCCACTTCTTTTCTTCCTGATTTTGGGAAATTGTTTTATCTTTCTTCTTGTTCATCTGAATCAAAATGTTGGTCAATGTATGGGTCATTTTAGATAATTAGCTTCTGTTTGAGTTTCCTATTACTTTTTTTTGTTTTCTATACCATTGAGTTTTCACACTTGCCATGCCTCCTGACTCTAGGGTGCCCTGGTTCAAGCTCGCTTTCCTTTTCCAAGGCACAGGGAAAATTCTGTGGGGCCTTGGCACCATTTCTTCTCTGATGCAGGTATTCTGGTGGATAGGACAGGTGTTTTGGTGTAGGAGGCAGGTGTTCTGGTAGATGAGGCAGGTGTTCTGGTGCAAGAGGCAGGTGTTCTGATGCAGGAGGCAGGTGTTCTGGTAGATGGAGCAGGTGTTCTGGTGCAGGAGGCAGGTGTTCTGGTGGATGGGGCAGGTGTTCTGGTGGATGGGACAGGTGTTCTGGTGCAGGAGGCAGGTGTTCTGGTGCAGGAGGCAGGTGTTCTGGTGGATGGGGCAGGTGTTCTGGTGCAGGAGGCAGGTGTTCTGGTGAATGGGGCAGGAGTTCTGGTGCAGGAGGCAGGTGTTCCGATGGGGGAGTGGCTGTTCTATCTCATGAAGCTAGCAGACTGCACTTTCATTTTCATCCAGCCCAAAAAGGCCTTACATGGCCTCTGCAGTAATCATTCAACTTAAAATATCTTACAACTTCTTTTTATTTTCTCTCTGATTCACATAGTATTTAAAAGTGTGTTATCAAGTTTCTAAATATTTGAGCATTTCTTTTTTTGATTTCTAGCATGAATCTGTTAAAGTCAGAATTATACTTATTTTAATTTTCAGTTGAAAAGTTTTAAACTCTCTCACTCTTTCTCTGGTGTGTGTGTGTGTGTGTGTGTGTGTGTGTGTGTGTGTGTGTATGGATTCCAGCGCTTGCATGTGGAAGTCAGAGGACAACCTTGTCTATCAGTCCTTACTTGCCACTTCATTTGGGGCTGGGTCTCTTGTTCTCCACTGCATATACCAGGGTGTCTGGCCCAGATGCTTCTCATGATTTTCTTTCCCCCATTTGGCCATAAGAAAACTGGGATTATAGGGGTGTACCACTACTTCTGGCTCTGTTTTTGTTATCATTTCCACTGTGGCATTCTAATCTAGGTTAGAAATGACTGTGCACTTGAAAAGTGCATGTATCCTCTGTCCTTGGTTGCTGTAGTCTGTGATTATCAGGTCAAATGGTTGATAGTATTGTCCAAGCTTTCTGATTTCCTCCTTACTATCTGAGTGTGTTGTGTATTACTGAGAGTGTGATAGTAAAACCAACGGTTTTTAAACCATCTCTCCTTCCCTATTATGCTTTATGCATTTTAGTGCGCTGTTGTCAGCTATGGACACACTGGTCATGGCTATGCTTCCCTGATGCCCTGACCCTTTTATCATTTGGAAATGTCTCTCTTTTGGTTAGGGTAATTTTCAGTCAATCTAAGTCTGCTTTTTAAAGTATATTCACCCGGCTCTCCATAGAAAATTCCTACATACTACTTATTTATTTTTCCCACCTTTCATTCAACCTGCTGTGGATATAAAATATTTTTGCAAATAGCAGAACTGATATAAATTTATATTTTTCATTTATTGTGTGTGTGTGTGTGTGTTCATGTGCATGTGCCATGGCATGTACGTAGAGGTCAGAGGAGAATGTTTAGGAATTAGTTCTTTTTTTAAAAGGCTTATTTATTTATTTATTATGTATACAGTGTTCTGTCTGGATGTATACTTGTATGACAGAAGAGGGCACCAGATCTCACTATAGATGGTCGTGAGCCACCATGTGGTTGCTGGGAATTGAACTCAGGACCTCTGGAAGAACAGCTAATGCTTTTAACCTCTGAGCTGTCTCTCCAGCTCCACGAATTAGTTCTTTACTTCTGCCATGTGGGTGTCCCGGGGATTGAACTCAGGTCCTCATGCTTGATAGTAAGTGTCTTTATCTGTTGTATCTCACTGGCCTCAATCTCTGTCTTTATTGTGATGTTTAGTCTTCACATTTGACCATTTAATGTCTTCTTGGTAGCATTAGACTCTTGCCTTCCTTTTGCTGTAGTCCTGAATTTATGTTGTCTTCCCCATTCCTCTTTTACTGTCTTGGTTGTGCCAATAAATGTTAAGTGTGTCCATTTATTGATCCGTATCTCTTTTTGTTAGTGGCTAAGACTATTTTTAGTGAGTTCTCTAAGTTTTACAGTCATTCTTATTTATTACAGTCTTCCTTAGCTTAATACCAAAATAATTATAGGTTTTGGAAATTGCCTCACTGAGCTGCTTTCTCCTTCCTCCTTTTTCCTCCTATTGTTACACTATTCTCTCAGCAATCTGCTTATTGCTTTATATGTCCTATTTCTTTAAGGACACTGAGAGGGGAAAAAAGAGAAGTGTTTTGTATTTACCATGTATTTATTTACATGTTTTGTATAACAAGCACGTGTAGCTGGTTCTTATAGTCCTTATGCCTCTCTGTGGAGTCTAGTCCATTGTTTGTCATGACTTGCTCTCTATGTCTATGCTGTATTCCGTGTAGAGCAAACCTGGTAGTAGTGGATTTCCCTTCTTTATCTTTTAAAAAGAAATGTGTTGGTGGTTTTAGCATCTATTTGTTTGTGTGTGTGTGAGTGTGTATGTATATGTATGTATGTATGTGTATAAGTATATGTGTATGTGTGAGTGTATGTATATGTTTATGCGTGAGTATGTGTGTGTGTGTGTAGGCACATGTGTGCCACAATGTACATGTGCACGTCAGAGGATAGGTAGTTCCTTTTCTCCCACCATGTGGGCTTTGGACACAGGTGCCTGGGTTTGGCAGCAAGTCCCTTTACCAACTGAGTAGTCTCAGTGGCCCTAGATGTGTTAATTTTTATTTCACTTTTTTTGAAAGAGAGTTTCAAATGTAAAATTTTTGGTTGATAGTTTTGTGCTTTCAGAACTTAATCAAATTTAGTTTTTGTACTTATATCTTTAAGACATCTTTTGAGATCACTGGTTTGATAATAATAATTCTACTAGCAGTAAATACTAACAATAATAATACTATATGTGTGAAACTCAATTTTTAAAGTCCTGTTTGGAGTTGGTATTGAGTTCTGCAGGTCTGTGGGTTAATGTTCTAAATTAGGTTGGGAAGGTACGTGTCCAATCTTACCCGTCATTGTCATCCTTCCCTTAAACAACCTCCCCTAAACAATTCCAACAGCCAGGTGGACTACGTTACAGACATGATTGTATAGAGGACATTTTATGTCCAAATCATAATCATATCACTTGTGTCTTATGACTGTCTCTGTTAGTCTAGTTTCTGATTGGTCTATCAGTTTAAGCCGTCAGCCTCAGTCAGGATAAGCGTTTCTTTCCTTTCTTACCTCTGTGAGGACCTGTGGAGACCTCAGCTTGGCTGCTGCCTGGTTTGTTATTAGACTCTACCACTGCCCTCTTGAGTCTCGAGGTCTTTCCGAGCCATACTCATAGTGGAGGAAGGGAAGTAGGGACTGTGGTCAGGACTGTGCGGCATTTGGAACAGTTGCACCACCTCAAGGAATCATCAGTGAGATGAGGGAAGAACTTCACGTCTGCTTTGAAAGACATCATGCTTCTGTCTGATACAGTTGTGAGGGAGTGTGAGCATGCTCCTGGCTGAGGCTCATGTCCAGGATTGAGCAATAATGTGTCCCAAGGCAAAATGGTATCATTCTCTTGAACACATTTTATAGAGTTAGGAATATTCCTCCTGAGAAGTCAGGGTGGCATGAGCTAATGTCTTTGTTTGTTTAGTAGCTGTTTCTTGCAGGACAAAAGGGGACAGTGTTGAGAGAAGGCCCTTTCGAGTGGCTGGCAAACAGCGCTTCTCTCCGCACTCCAGCTCTCACGCTGCAAACTTCCTTGTGAGGGGTATTTTATATATATTAAAAAAATACCGTTCAGGCAAAAGCAAATCTGTCCATGCTGTGGGAAGGTTCAACCTCCAGCCCAGAGGGCAGGAAGTTCAAACCCACATGGTGGAAATGATCAGACGCTTAACAAGGAATCTCACACTAGCTCAGAACTAAGAAAATAGATCGGTGTTTATTAAGGGTTAGACTTACAAAGTCAGGATGTTCTGCTTGAACGATGGACGAAGATCAGATCCAAAGCAAACCTAACTGCCAAAACGGGGCCCAGGGGCAAGTAGAGAGAGGAAGGAAGGGGTTGGACGGGGCTTCTGCATCCAGGTAAATAGTCCATGAGGCCACGCCCCAGTAGGCGGGTAGGTATTAGCTGTAACCTTCCTGTAGCAGGACAGCAGGCATGTAGGATTTTTTTTTTAAATGGGTGTTACCTGGTCCAGAAATTTTAGCTTGGTAAGATTAGTAATGTTATTCAAATCACCTTGCGCAGGAAGCTACTAGACACTGGATGAGGCTGACCTAGGTGCAGTGATCAAAGGGTGGGAGGAGTCTTGTCATAGACACACACTGCAGTGACATCTGTCGGGGTCCAGCCTTGAAGGGTTTGTATGTTCCAGGGCAGGGGCATGTGGATTAGAAATGTTAGACAAGAGGAACAGAGATAAGAAAGAAACACAGAGACATAGGATAGTACCAGGAAGGCAACCCAGGGAATACTGAATCCTAATACACCCATGTTTATTTTCCATATGCTTATATACCCCAATCTGAAAAGGGGGGAAGAAGACAAAAGACTGCTTTCACACGACACAAAGGACAAACAGAACAATTACTTGTTTTTAATACTTGAGACATCGAGTCACTATTTCCTGAGTTAAGCTTTCTTATGTTTTAGGCAGGACATGCAGTGACTATACTTTAGACCAAGTATCCTGTAGGCAGCCACTCACTGGGTCAAACCTTCTGTCTTATCCTTGAAGGAACAGGAATAGGCTTGAGTTCTCTGACCTTTGGTCAAGGTGGAGCGGATCCACCTCTATGGACCATCTTAATATTCAAAACACCAGAGAACCACACCCTAGGTCAGGATATCTTGTTTGTAGCCTCTCCTTAAGTCAGACTTGTCAATAACTTTGAAGGAGCAAGTAGGCTTTCGCTCTCTGACCTTCAGTCAGGGTCGAGTGGACCCACTTCTGTGGGCCCCCACAGAGTCTGCCATCACAATGCTTGCTGTGTAAGTGTGAGGACTTGAGTTAATTCTCAGCACCTGCATGAAAAAGCCAGGCATGAGGGTGCTTGCATGTAGTCCCAGTTCTGAGGAGATGGAACTAGGAGGGTGTTTGTGGCCTGCTGGCAAGCCAATAGAGCCTAAGCAATGACCACCCAGATCCAGGGAGACCCTGTCTTACAAATCATAGATGACCTCAGAAGAAGGACATCTGAAATCAAGCTCTGGGTGCGTGCATGGACATGTAGACATGCGTGCACACGCACACACGCACACCTATACATTGTTGTGGTTGGAGGAAACATGCAAGACTGTAATAATTTTGAATCTGATTATCTCAATAGTGTAGTGGTATGGGACGTCCTTCTGTATATATGTTGCTTTTATTGGTTAATGAATAAAAAAGCTATTTCTGCTAGTGGCTTAGCAGAATAGAGCTAGGTGAGGAAAACTAAACTGAATGCTGGAAAAAGAAGGCGGAGTCAGGGAAAAGCCATGTAGTCCCGCTAGAGACAGATGCCTGACCAACAGAACCTTGCTGGTAAGCCACAGCCATGTGGTGATACACAGATTAATAGATATAGGTTAAATTAAGATATAAGAGCTAGCCAATAAGAATCTAGAGCTAATAGGCCAAGCAGTGATTTAATTAATACCGTTTCTGTGTGATTATTTTGGTGCTAAGCAGCTGAGAACAAACAAGTGGCCTCTTACAACAGTGTAGAATATTGTAAGAAACTTTTTATGTGTTGTTCGAAGACATACACAGCCACTTGGAATGGGAAGAACTTAAGTGTTTCTTGCTCCCTATAAAGGCTCACAGCTTAGCTGAAGCAAACGTTGTGCTTTTTATTTGCTGAGACAGTGTGGATACTGGTCTTGATTTCCTGACTGCTATCTATAGTGAAGAAACCAATGAAGCTTTGAATGAGAAAACGACCCCAGGAAGACAATATGGCCATTTTCCCTCTCGTGGCATTCGACTCTAGTGGATGTCTTAATAAGGGTGCTGGAAGCATTTATATCACAAGATGCTGGAGCATTTATGGCTTTTAAAAATCTCATGCTCTGTCAGCTGAGCTGTCTGGGCTCACAGTTTTATGGCTTTTAGAGGGGTAGAAATTTCAAAAGAAACTTGCTAAACAGCCAGGGACCAGGAGGCTTCACGTAGTCTGCCGAGCCTCCGAGCAGGGCCTCTCACCCTCAGCTGGCTCCCAACCAACTGCACTGTCTAGCCCATATTCTTCCTCATTAGGCATTTGAACCACTGCTCAATGGGAGAGAGACACAAAGGCAGTGGAGGGGACGGGTGCACAAGAGGCCCCTTAGAGTTGGTTTCCCTCTCTGGTTCTCTGTAAGTAAAACCCCCTTCAAAGCTAGCAAACCACCTCTCCCTCTCTAGCTTCACCCTCTGTGACATCGCCTCTGTGTTACCTTTTGGGGTCACTGTTGGCAGATATTAATTCTCTCTCCTCTCTTCCTCCCTTCCTCTGCTTCTTTCCTTTCTGCTTCCCTCCACGCCCCCCCTCGCAGCTTCTAGCTCTCCCCTGGTCCTGCTGATAGAACATAATACTGCCTTATTTGTGACTGCAGTCATTTCCATGGCAACCAACCCATAGCCCAGGTATGAGCCCTAGCTTCATGCCTTCGCTATAGACTGTGTAGGAGTGGAGGCCTTTGTAGAAGCTAAATGCCAGCAGGTCCCCTCCCACAGCTCTTGCCAGAGAGGGATTTCTGCAGAAGACTCAGAGGAGGAGCCAAGGAACCAAGCAGATCCCAAGCGTTCTCATAATTGAGCTAGTGTAAATGCAACACCCTTAGCCTGTTGCACGCATGCACGCGCCTGTGGGCCTATCTGTGCACACACCGCACCTGCTCAGACCTACAGCAGTCATGAGGCCATTTTTTCTTCTCAGAAAAATCAGACATAACACTGTGACCTGAATAAAAGCTTCTGTCTGCCATGGGAGTTGGGCTCCACTGTTTGGGCCTCCTGTTCAAAAGGTGAGGCAGGGACACTTTCAAGGGTGGTATAGGTAAGTACATAGGATGGCGACAATGTGGAATTAAGAAAATTGAAACCTTCATCTCAATGATGAGTAAGAAAGACAGGGGATGTGAGAGTTACGACTGGGAAGCTATTAAAGAGTAAGACATGAATGAATGTTTGTCCTAGACAGAGTGCTGATGCCAGTCTATAGAGATCATTCTATACAAGTCTAGCTTAGTGGATTAGTGAGCTTATTGGTGTTACTCACAGGAGCACAGATGACTCAAAGGCAGACACATTCCAAAAAAAAAAAAAACTCACCCCAGAATGGGTGACAAACCATTAAAACCACATTACTGAAGGAGCTCTCCAGATATCTTGAAGACAGCTTGACTGGTCAAAGTCTCATCTCCCAGCACTTGCTACTGATAAGAACCTTAGGGAGGGGCTTTGTGAGGCTTGTACATTTTAGGAACTCCCTGAGACTTGTTAGTTTTGTTTATTTAAGTCTTCTAAGTTTCGCCTATTTCTTGAGCCTCACTGAGCTTCCCCTGGGATGGAATACTTCAGTTAAGAGGGAACTGAGACACAACAAGCCAATGAGGTGTTCCTAATTTGTGGTGTGAATTTTGCAAAGGAGCAGGAGGGAGGCTGCTATCCCATTAGCTACCTCCCATTTGGTCACCCCCTGCTCTTTCCTCTTTGCCCACTGGATCCTTTTGTTTCGGCCCAAGTTCAGTGAGGACCATTTGAGGGAGAGGCTAGGAAAAGCCTGTGTCAAATCCCTAAGACCCCTTCCATTTCTTCACTCTCTCCTCCCTGCCACAAGAACACCCAATTCAGACAAGGAAAGAAAATACGTTTTCCATCCCCCCTGAGAAATGTCTCCATGTTGAACTGATGGACTCTTGCAGCCCAGAGCTGGGAGTGAGCTCCAGGTTCCTCCCGGAAGCAGGCTCAGTATGTCTTTATTAAGCAGAAAGACATAGGACCTGCTGGTCTCCACAACGTCTCCGACGCCATCCACTCCCCATTCCATTTTATTGATCTGCTTGTCTAAATGAGTACTGCTAAGCTCAGTAGGAGCTTTCCAATTAAATAAGACAATTCACGTTGCCTGCCGCCTCTGCACTGTGCTAACTGCCCTGTACCCTGGGAACAGATTCAAGACTTCTCAGCAAAACAAGTTGCTTTAATCAAGGTGCTCCCCTGCAGAGTGCTCCCATCTGCGGTTCATTTCTCTTCATACGCAAAGGTTTCCTTGATTGGAGAACTGAGAAAAATGAGCTGCTTTCCCAGGAACTGGGCCTGGAGGTCCACTGGTGGCTACGGAGACTGCACTGGCCTAACTGCCAGGGTGGCATTTTAGAGAAGGCACCTGGGGGGTCAGGTGACTCAGGATTTCACATCTAAGAATCCTGCCGGTTCTGGTCTTTGACCTAGAAGCCCTTGATGGCAGTGGTCACATGGGGGGAGGTCTGCTTGTTCCTGGATGACTTACAGTGTTGGTGACACAATGTTTTGAGGACTCCAGGAGGCTGGAAGACTGGTGGAAGGCAATGGTGGCAGGGAGTCCTCCCACTCTGGGACGTGTACCACTCTCTAGCCATGACACCATCACAGGCCTACAATGGCCCACCCTGGTTAGACCACGGTGGATGCTTTGCTTAAAGTTCATTTTTGGTAAGCACGTGTCTGTCTTCCTTTTTCTTAGTCCTCTCTTTTCTGGCCTATTGTACTGGCTGGTTTTGTGTGTCAGCTTGATACAAACTAGAGTCACCAGAGAGGAAGGAGCCTCGGTTGAGGAAATACCTCCATGAGATCCAGCTGAAGGCATTTTCTCAATTAGTGATCACTAAGAGAGGGCCCAGTGGTCCTGGGTTCCGTAAGAAGGTGGGCTGGGAAGGCCAGGGGAAGTAAGTCAGTAAGCAGCTCCTCTCCATGGTCTCTGAATCGGCTCCTGCCTTTGGGATCCTGTCCTGTTTGAGTTCCTGTCCTAGCTTCCTTTAGTGATGAACAGCAATGCTGAAGTGAAGCTGAATAAACCCTTCCCTCCCCAACTTGCTCTTAGGTCATGGTGTCTCATCACAGCAATAGAAAATCTAAGACACCTAGCTTCTTCCACCTAGATGGACTGCCACGTCTTCTGATTTCTGGCTGGCTTCACCTATGAAGGAACATGGGGCCATCCAACCATGGGTGGAACCCTGAAACTGTGAGCAGAAATAAATATAGTTTCTCCTTAAAAGCTGTTCCGTCAGCTAGTCTGTGGCAGAAGTAACTGGTACAAGACCCTTCCTTCATTCCTGCACCTAGCCCAACATTAGGATGATCCAGACCTCACAGATCCGGCAGGTGTCCCCCTTTCTCCCTACAGCCTTTCTTCGCTTCCCCCTCAACCCCCTTGTACCGGCTGAACAATCCCGTGAGACATGCAGCTTAATTCGCACTTTCCCGTGTGGCCTGGGTGGACAAAGACAGGTCCTCGACACCTCTTTGAGCACTAAGTGTCTGGGTCGGGACTTCTCAGCAGTGGTATCTTCACTCCCGCCAGGCATCTAATGCCTTCATTTCGGCCACATCTGGCGGTGTCAGCCAGAGGACATGGAGGCGGGCTGCGGCCAGCCTGAGCACTGGCTGGCTGCTCAGAGCCTCCATAGGACCTACTGGGAAGGTTCTGGGAAGAGGTATTCGACCTTTCCTAGTCTCAGAAGAGAGAAGTGCTGGGGCTAGGCTCTGAATGAAAGCAGGTTCTGCCTGGAGGGGGGTGGGTGGACGGACCTTTGCCCTCGGAAAGAAAGGGAAGCATTTGAAGAGCCAGTAAAGCGTCTCTTCATTATCAAACCCCAGCGGGACTTTATGATAATTTTTATAACTTCCTCATTCAAAATTCTGGGTGCTATGAAGGTTAATAACTTGTGTTTATTGAAACTTCCCTTCAAGGAACAGAGAGCTCTGCAGGCGTTATCTAATTCAGAGTCACCGCAGAACAGAGCAGCAGGAACGGGGTGGGGGCGGAGCAGGCACCAACAGTCCAGTCCTGGAAATCTGAAAACATTAATAGCTCCAACGGAGGGTTTAAGTGGATTTTAGAAAATTGCAAGGTGAATTTAATTCATCCAGGAAGTTCCAAAGTGGAGCTTTCTCATCTGCCAATGGGGCAGAAGTCCCCTGTATTGGCATTGCTTTGGACTTTAGCAGATGGAAGAGGAGCAGGCCTGGAGAAAGAAATCGAGATTAACATAAAAGAACCCAGTTGGCAGAGAGACTGGAAGTTCCCTTACCTGGCCTAGCTGTAACATGCAGAGCAGGTGTGAGAAGGGAACAGATGGTAGATGGCCTATGAAGGGTGAAGGGCCTCCTGCCCAGCGCTTTGCAGTGCATCTGTGCTCTTCCCCGGCTCTCCAGCCCACTCCTCTTCTCAAGGCTGAGTTTCCTTTCTTAATAAAAGATAATTTTTTAAACACATATCTGTGGTGCAGTTCATCCCCCCTGGGGCACAGGACCTGGTAACTTCAGAGGGTGCTCTTGGAACTCAGGTCTGCACCGGTAGCAGAGGTGGAAGGTATGAGCACACAGCTGGGCACTTTGTTCATGCTCGGTGGAGATGGGCATCCTTTGGTCCCTCTTCCAGAGCATAGAGCAAGTATTTCTCCAGTTGAACAGAGGGGCCAATTGCATGATGCTAGGATGGGTGGATGGATGGATGGATGGATGGAAAGACAGATTCAGAGAGAGAGAGAGAGAAGAGGAGGAGGAGGAGGAGGGATGTGCAGGGTGTTTGCAGATGATGGAACAGTGGTCTTATTTTTTTTTTTTTTATTCCTTCACAGCTTGTTACTGTGTGGAGACTTATCCTCCATCTCTCAAACCATGAGAAAAAAAAAAAAAATCCATACCCCCGAGGAGAGAGTGAAGTAGAGAGGAGAAGTAATTTAGAGTTAATTGGGGGTGACAAAGGGCCTGTGTGTCTGAGTTGTCTTTGGCTTGAGGGGTTGAGTCATTTGCATCTCTTAGCTGTTCCTCCAATCTCCCATTTTGCTTTTGCTGGAAGAGGGATGTTCTTATGAAAAACTTCGTGGCCTTTGTTTGGTTTGAAACATTCCCAAATGGCCAGAAATGTCTGGTTCTACAGGCGAGTCATGGTTTGAGAGATTTTCCTCTCACAACTTTCAAATAAGGAGACGAGGAACCAGTGCCCTCTGGAGCAGATGTGACCTGTGTTTTTGGCCAAGGAGGAAGAGGAAAGAAAGGACCCAGCCAAGCAGCTCATTCTTACAAGTGTAGGGAACCAGTGCATAGACCCCGATGTGCTCTTCACAGCCAGGCTCCCCAGTTGCACCAACTGAGCAGGATTTGGCGACTGATACTAGTCTCCTGCTGCTTTAATTGCGAGTTCCACACCCCTTTAGCCCCTCCACACCCATAGCAATAGGATGGCTATGGTGGGGCAGAGGCTTTTGGTGAAGCCAGAGGTTCCAAACCTCCTCGTTTGCCATTTCATTGTTGCTGGACATCTTTCTATCTGTGGTTGGCTTGAGCCTCTTGTCCCTGTATCTTCAAGCCAACACATTTTGGGCTCACAGGGTTTGCACATGTGAGCCAATAGTGAAATAAAGGTGCATCATATTGAGAGAGCGCAGAGTGATTCTGAGGTAAGGGAAGGTGAGCAGAAGTTGATGTCACGGTGTCCTTCATCTGCAGGGAGTGCAGAACCACCCTCTCACTTGCATGGCATTGCTCTCAGGATCCAGCATTCCACACAATGTGCAGGCCCAGAAAACGGTAATAGTCATGTGACACTGATAAGCTGGCTCTTCATTTTCTTTTAAATCTAGAGTTAACACTCAAAATTTAAAAGATGAAGCAATGCACACATTGAAGCATTGTCTGAGGTTCCTAGCCTTGTTTTAGTGTTACAAGCTCCTTCTGCCTCTTAGACAAACTCCTTTCCTGGTGTTACCTACAGAAGTACCTTTCTGGCCGAGCCGAAGCCTGGGGCTGGAATGAGAGCGATCTTGAGACTTTTGCCTCTGAACGTCTCAATTTCAGTAGTTCTAAATCTCAGCTCTGGATGTGCCTGAAGCACGCTTTCTTCTACACCGGCTGTATATATTCAGCGATTTAACGACCCAGCCTGTGACCTGCTGTTGCTATTGTGGTCGGATGTCTGATTTTCCATTTGTAGATGGGTTTTGAATTTCATTCTTCTCCCAGGCTTTCACTGGGAAACATTCCATGAACTCACACAAAGAATAGGTATTCAGGGCTTGTGTTGTAGCTCTGAGAGAAATCTGAGCTGTATCCAGTGGAGAGGTGTCCTCGGGGGTTAGGAGTTGAGAGGAGGCCGAGTGAAGCACTTAACTCAGCTCTGAATGTAATGGGCATTACATGAGAACATGTTTGGAGTGAACTGTGGTAATGTGTGACCCGGAAGAAAGACCACAGCCCATTCAGAAGCATTACTGAGGGGGCCCTGGGAAAGTCGCTGGCAAGTGGGCACGGCGGGATTGGAGGCTGTGTCTCCTGACTGAACTCAAGTCCTAGTCTCCCTGCGAGTGCTCTGTTAGACTCTGCACTGCGGGCTGTGGGGATTTGTCAACCCTCCTAAGTGGGTTCTTCCTGGATGAGAGACCACTCACGCGTCCAGGGGAAGGGAGATTTCCAAGGTCAGAGAACTATGGATGACCTTACTGATTCTGATTCCTAAGATTTGAATCCTCCTCCACCCCTGCACACATCCGTTCACTTATCTATCCTCTTCCTGCTCCTGCAGTTTGAATACTGATTTTTAACTTCTGAAAATTTTAATATAATTGCATAATTTCCCCTCTCTCCTTTATGCCCTCTAACCCTTCTCAGGTACTCATGCATTCTGACATCTTTTTATTTCATTTTTGTGGCATATGAACATACAACACACATACATAGGTATGTTCCTAAGTACACAAATGACACACTCTGTCTGTATTATGTTATGTATGTGTATATGAGCTTAGGGTTGACCTCTTGTATTGGACCAGACAGGAGTGTCTTGTCTAAGGAAGACCATTTCTCTGCTCTCAGCATTTCCAAGTTGTCCATGGTTCTTGGTCTTGGGTTGAGGCCCCATGAACTTTTCTCCATCCCTGTCGGCTTGTCCATTGCTGTCATCCTTACTCTCACTTTTTAGCCCACACTGACTTCCAATGCCTGGTCCTCCCGCCACAGCCTCCTGAGCGCTGGGATGACAGCTGAGTTGGCCACTGTGCTGACTTACCAAACACTCTGTAAAAGCCATACACTGGGGAGAATACTGAGACTCTGCCAATGGCCACAGTCCTGTTCCAAGAATTTCATGCTTGGTGGGACATGTGGGTGTGTCCAGGGGCACTTCCAGTCTCGGGGTGGTGATTGTACATATGAAGGGCAAGATTTAAGTCTGACATGAGTGTGCATCTTCAAGGGTGGTTTCTGTGTGGAGGTAATAACTGTTGAAGGGAAAGCTGAAGTTTTGAATTTGGAAATTGGAGATTAGGAGAGAAGGAAAAAATGTGCGCCCGTGTCCAAATGAGCAGACTCCATCACTTCCATGTGTGGGGAAAGGGCATACCAAAGCCTTCTTGTTGCCCCAAGTAATTGTATATAAGGAAAACGCATTAGTTACTTTGTTTCATTGCTTTGAAAAAAATAGCTTAATATAGGAGAGATTTATTCTGGGGCATGGTCTGAAGGGATGGATATAGTCCAACATGGCAGCCGAAGGCTCAGGCTATTTGGCAGGAACATGAGGTTGCTCACATACATTTCCACGGCCCAGGAAGTAGAGTGAGGGCTGAGAGTGGGAGAGTGGGGCCAGACTATAGAACTCAAGGACTGACCCCAGTGACCTACTTCTTCCAGTGAGGTCACACTTCCTCTCAAAACAGCACTACCAACTGGGGAACCAAATACTCAAACTGGGGGATATTTTCCATATAAGCCATTAAGAAAATCTTTTCTTGGCTTGCTCAAAAGGGAGACTTAATCTACTTTAGACTTGTTCAACTAAGTGAATTAAATTCAGGACACCCACTTAGATTGGAAATTTGGAAGAACAATGAATGAATTTTTCAGTGTGATATTTAGGATATGCTTCTACTAGGAATTATAGTTTATCTAAAATTCAGGATTGACTGGGTGCCTATATGTTTTTTCATTCTTTATTATTACTATGAGCATATGTGCATTATATGTATGTGTAGGCACCTGTTCCACAGCACACAGGTAAAGGTCAGAGGACATATCAGTGCAGTCTGCTCTCTCCTCCTGCCATCGTGCTGTTCCGTGGATCCGACTCAGGCCCTCATGCATGAGAGGCAAGCTCTTTCCTGACACCCATTTCTCCAGCTCTCGGGATTTCTTTAGAACATGGCTCCTTTCCCACAGTTTGATCCAGCTGGCTGGAGAGGGACACCATTGTCTTTCCAACATGCTGAGGCCCGTGGTGGTGGGGAGGGATTTCTGCAAAGTCTTGTGAGAGGAGAGCCCCCTCTGCTCCAGGGCCCCTTTCCTGTCTGTCGCCTTATCTGTTGGTCTAGACACCCCAGAGCTGGGGCGGAGCAGGCTGCTCTGTCTTTTGGCAGGTTAGGGGGTGTTGTGAGAGCAGACTTTCCCAGTCAAATGCTAAAAAATTTCTGAGGTGAGGACTCTGGAAGCAGGGAGTTAAAAACCATCACAAGAACAAACATGGAAATTATATATGTAGTAAAAGTGGATTATGAAGGATGTAGAAAACGCTTAGAGAGTGAAAATAAAAAAAATCCAGCTAAAACCATTGAGTTGGTTTCTCTAAATATTTAGATATGCATGTCATGCATGCATGCACGTATGCATCTATTCATTAAACTGGCATTTATTGTGTGCCCTCCTCTTCCAGACACTGGGATTAGAATAGCAGGGAGTAAACAGCAAGAGTCCCCGCTCTTAACGCTGCCGGGAGACACAGATTTTAAACAAGAACATGAGATATTGGAAGTGAAGTGCTAAAGCCGAGTGCGTTAGTCCAGGAAATGGGGATGTGAATTCTGGGAGAGGAGAGGGGTTGAGAACAAAGGACTCATTACTGAGAAGATGGATTTTCAGGTGGGGACCCCAAGGCAGTCAGGGATGGCTTATGAGACCGTTGAAGGTCACTCTGTAGGATAAGAGTGAGTGGAAGGGTCTGGGGATGGACCATGTCCACAGAGCCCAAAGAACAGCAAGAGGTCAGAGTCGCTGGCAGTTCAGGGGTAAGACTGTAGGCCACCCAGGATCAACAGGGCACAGGGCGCAGTGGGTTTTTCTCTGTATGTCATAAGGGCCGCTGGAGAACGTTTCCTGGAGGGTGAGATCATTCGGTTACCTCAACAGCATCTCTCAGTCAAGCTTCACAGAGTAGTTCTCAGGGCTTGGAAGGTTAGCTCAAGTTAAGAGGAGGCTATTGGGGAATTACAGGTAAAATACAGGTGTGGCTTGGGCAAGGGTGATGTGGGGTAATGAAGAGTGGTTCAACTCTGGTTTGCCTTTGAGAGGTAGATCTAGCAGGAGTGGTTGATGGAATGGGCAGGGGGAGGGGGGAAGAGAGAGAATGTGATTGGGAGCAGCTGGAGGAGCAGGACTGGGCATGGACGGGGAGCCCGGTGAGGGAGGGAGCAGGCTTCAGGGTGACTGTCGGGAGCTTAGATGGACAAACCCAGTGCCTACTGGTCATCTCCCACAGATGTTGGTCAGACATCTGGATCCATGAGTCTGGCATTCAGAGAAGAGGTCTGGCAGGAGATAGGAGGTTGGGGTGCATGCAGGTAGAGATGGAAGTCTGCTGATTTGCAGCCAAGACTCCTTGACTGGACCGGTATCTGGTTCCCCAGCTGTGGGCTGGTGCTGAGTCACTTTGTCAGGTAGGGAGTCTACTTTACCTGAGTATGTTTATGTGTGTTTGTGTGTGTGTGTGTTTGTTCAAGAGGAGGACTGAAGGCTACCTCAGCTTTTATTTCTTAGGTACCACCCACCTTGTTTTTTCTTTTTCTTTCTTATTTATTTATTTATTTATTTTGAGAGAGTCTCTCCCTAGCCCAGAGCGTGCTAAGCAGACTAGGACAGCCAACCTGTAAGCCCCAGGGTTCCCAAAGATCTGCCTGTCTCTGGCTCCCCAGAGTGGGGATACAATCATTGTGCCACCATGGGCTCTGGGGATTGAACTGGTCCCCTTGCTTGCAAAATGAGCACTTTACTGACTGGCTCTCTTACCAGTCCTTTTGGTCCAGAACTTTCCATGGAATGAGACGGAGCTTGCCTGAAGCTGAGACCATAGCCATATTTTCCTTCCCTGGCCTCTCTGTTCACTTCATTCTATATGTGTTCCTCCTGAAGGAAAGCATCCCCTCACACACTACTCCTTCCAGAATCTTCCAGACTTTTCTTTTAGGGACCCTACCCTAGCACAGAAGCCTTTTCTAGTTACTTGGGAAGAGAGATGTTTGTGCTCAGTGCCCTCTTGGGTCATTCTTGCAGAAATTATTTGGTTTTTACAGGTTGTGTGTTATTTGACTGCATGATGAGTCAGGATGGATTTGAGATGCCACTGGCCTCCTGGCACCCCATGGTTAGCAATGCAAGGCTAGTCCTGGGTACAGGCGGGAGGACGTGCTGGTCCTGGGAGAGGCTAGTCATTATTTCTGCTTCAGTGTATTCTAATCATGCTCCCATCCATCAGACCAAGCAGTACTTTCAGTCTTACTGCAGGGCTTGCCTTCCACTCGGATCAGAAACCCGTCAGTGCATTGTAGTCTGGTGGTAGCCAATTTAGAGGTTTTCGTCTGGTAGTAGCCAGGGGCAGGCAGCATCTTTTGTATCTGTGCGTGAATGTATGGGTAGACACTTTGCCTTTAAATTGCCGCTGACCCTGCCTCCTGTTTTGAAAGGCTGCATATTTTGCATTTTAATTTTCAAGAACGATTGAGGTCACGGATAAAGAGAGAAAGCATCACAGAATGAAGTTCTAATTGACAGTCCACCCAGCACAGCAGTCTGGCTTCTGTTTCCTCTTTTATACTTAAAATGCAAGTGTGTGTGTGTGTGTGTGTGTGTGTGTGTGTGTGTGTGTGTGTGCATGTATGTGTGTACATGCTTGTATGTGTGTAGGTGCCCATACATGAAGAGACCATGCATATGGAGAAATAGCCTAAGGTACCATCCCAGGTACACAGTTCACCTCTTGAGATGCGGTCCCTCATCAACGAGGAGCTCACTTATTTGGAGTCAGTGAGTCTTAGCTATTGTCTCCTGGTTTTGCCTGCCTCCTCAGTGCTGGTATTAGAGATGCTCACCACTGTGGTGGTTTGAATTGGAATGGCCCCCATAGACTCATGTGTTTGAATGCTTGGCCCTAGGGAGTGGCCTTGTTGGAGTAGGTGTGTGTAGTAGTAAGTGCAGCGGGGCTGCGTCCCCAGCACCCCAGCTGCCTGCTAGCTTATGCCCGAAATAACAACACACAAACTGTATTCATTTAGGCACTGCTTGGCCCATTTCTATCTAGCCTCTTCTAGGCTAATTCTCGCACCTGGACTAGCCCATTTCTAATAATGTGTGTAAGCACCCCAAGGTGCGCTTACCGGGAAGATTCTAGCCTACGTCCATCCTGGGTCGGAGCTGCCTGGGATAGCTGAGCCTGGCGTCTCTGCTCCAGAGAGCAGAGCTATCGGGTCTGAGCTCACTTCCTCTTCCTCCCAGCATCCTATTCTGTTTACTCCTCCCACCTATGTTTTAACCTATCAGGGCCAAGGAGTTTCTTTATTGCTTAACCAATGAAATCAACAGATTGATATATGACACTCCCACATCAGGTGTGTCCTTGTTGGAGGAAGTGTGTCACTGTGGGGGTGGGCTTTAAGGTCTCATATGTGCTCAAACTTTGTCCAGTGTGGGACACAGCTCTCTTCCTGCTTCCTGTGGATTAAGGTGTAGAACTCTCAGCTCCTTTTCTAGCACCATGTCTGCCTGCATGCTGCCATGTCTTGCCATGATGATAATGGATTAAATCTCTGAACTGTAAGCCAGCCTCAATGAAATGTTTTCTCTTAGAAGAGTTGCCATGGTCGTGGTGTCTTTTCACAGCAGTAGAAACCCTCACTAAGACAACCACCAAGCCTGGCTTCTTACGTGGGTGCTGGGGATCAAACCCATGCCCTCGTGCTTATGAGACAAGCACCTTACTTACTAAGCTTTCTCCCCAGCCGTCTCTCATACTTCTGATTTGACATATGTGTCTCTGTGTAGTGTGTATGTACGTGTGTATGCACATGTTAGCAGGTGCACACACATAGGATATGTACATGTGCTCATAGATGAACGAGGCTAGCATCTTCCTTGATTACTTTCCATCTTATTCACCAAACCAGGGCCATTCAGTCGCACCCAGAGGTGACTGATGGGGCTCCTTTAGCTTGTGTCTCTGTCCTTCATGTGCTAGAATTACAGGCTAGCCACCATGAGCACCTAGCTGTAGATGTGTTCTACAAATCTAAATGCTAGTCCCTATGCAGTGAGCATTTTACCCTCTAAGCCAGTGGTTCTCAACCTGTGGGTCATGACTCCTTTGGTGGTTTGAACAACCCTTTCACAGGAGTTGCCTAAGACCATTGCAAAACACAGACTTTTGCATTACAATTCATAACAGTAGCAAAATTACAGGTATGGAGTAACAACAAAAATAATTTTATAGTTGGGGGGGGATCACCACAACATGAGGAACTGTATTAAAGGGCCGTATCATTAGGCAGGTTTAGAGCCAGTGCTCTAAACCATCTTCCCAGATCTTCTTTTTATACTCTTAAGCTATGGTATTACCCAAGTACTGTGTGGTACCAGGATGCCAGTCTAAAACTGTCTCCATTAACACATATTAATACCCCATAGTTGCTCTTTAGACCGAGCTATAGGACATTTCCATTACTCCAAAATGTTGTCTTTAGATTCATTTTTTTTTCTGTTTTGGTTTTCATATAAGATTTTGATATTCATATTTGTAGAACTGGATAATACATAGTTATTTTGTATCTTGCTTCTTTCATTATTCTGCTTGTGAACTTCTCTCATGAACTTTCATTCATAGATGCAATTTGTTCTTTAAATATTTCTATGTGCTGGGCTGGAGATGTAGCTCAGTTGGGAGAGTGCTTGCCCAGCCTGGGTTTGATCTCTGGCAGTGCATAGATTTCATAGATTACAATGATATGTGGTGGTTTCCAACTGTAATCCCAACATCAGAGGTGGAGGCAAAAAGATCAGATATTCAAAGTTATCTGCAGTTGCATAGTTTAAGGATATCTTGAGATACACGAAACCTTGTCTCAAAAGAGATTGCAATAGCATGACCCCTAATGACATTACTATACTCAGAGATCAGTGTCCTGCTCTGTCATCACCAGAGAAGGTCCCTCCTGCAGAGATTCACAGACAGACAATAAACAGAGAGAGACCTTGGAACACTCAAATCCTATTTGTCTCCATAAGTCCTCTCCTTAGGACTCAGGCACTGATGCGGAAGAGGAGGAGGAAACAGAGCAGTGGAAGGCATCCGGGGCAGACACAGACAGCTCACAGAGGCTGAGGCAGTGTGCATAACGCATGGGAGTCTGCACCAGGTGGGGGGTCTAGAGCTGGGATTTGAAGTGGGCACTGGCCTCCATTCCTAGCCCTGAAGCAATCTCCAAAGATAAACACTTGTAAATGACAATTTAGTTTTCTCCCAGGGAGTCTCTCTGGGGTTACAAACTACAGCTCAGCGGTGGGTAGCCACCTGTCTCACAATGTTGCCAGGGCCTTTCTTCCCTCCCTCCCTCCCTTCCTCCCTCCCTCCCTCCCTCCCTCCCTCCCTTCCTCCCTCCCTCCCTCCATCTCTCCCTCCCTCCCTCCCTCCTTTTTTAAAAAATTTACCTTTATTAATCTTTTATTTTCATTTTTATTTTTTCTACTCTAAAGATCCTTGCATACATGTTATGGTTTCCAGTTTTGTGTTTTTATGGGATTCCCGTGTATATAATGAATGGACCTGAGTCTGTATCTATTGCTTGTGCTTTTTTTTGGGGGCTCTTTTTCCTTCTGTTTGTTTGTTTTGTTGTGTTCTGATTTTTTTTTGGTTTACTCTTATTATATCTTGTTTTATTATTATCCTTTAGAAGCCCATTCTTTTCCAATGAGAGACAGAATAAGGGTGGACCCGATGGGAGGGAATGTGGGGCGTTACTAGGAAGAGTAGAAGGAGAGGCACCCATAACCAGTATATATTGTCTGAAAAAATATCTACTTTTAATATAAGAAAAGCAGAAACTAAAAGATATAAATCTTGAATAAGCAACTGAAAGAAAAACATAAAACTTAACATTGCCATAATAATTTTTTTCACATAATGTTGAAATATTTTTTAGGTAATTCAGAATAGATATGTATATGGACATTATTTAAAAGAATATTTTCAAGTGTAAGCACATCAAATTTTTTTTTCATAAAAGGTCAAACTTGGGTACCTTGTCCTCTCTTAAGACTAGAGAGGGAGGGAGGAGGGTGAGTGGGGAAGCTGGAGGGGAAGGGGAGAAGGGGAGGAAGTAGAAATTATTTGAATGGAAAATAAAAATAAATAACTAAAAAATAAAAGGTCACACTTACAGGTAGAATAGCTTAGTATTCTAATGGAATAAGTTTAAATGTAATAAAACCATAAAGACGTTATATATAGTAGTTAGCTATATAAATACTTTTCAAATTTACCCATTCTGTTCATTGACTGATTTTAGTTTGGGCCCACCTTAACATTTTTAGCGTGAGCTTAATGTCTGTAGACTGATTTTTCATTCCCCTGCCTCATATGAAGCCTGCACAAGAGACAGGATGGGATCTTGCACACTGATACTTATTTTAAAGAGGAGAAATTGTCCATCGCCCCATAGGGGCTGGACAATGGGCTAGGGCTAGGGCTGGACCATGGGCTTTTTTTTCTGCTCTAGCTGTCTTCATCAGATTCCTGCCAGCATGTCCCCGGAGACTCTCAGTGTCTACCGTCCATCTTGAGGGACTTCTCTACCCTATGGAGTATAGGAGAAAGCTATCCTCCTGATGCTGACACCTGTCCTGACCCTTTTTTTTTTTTTTTTGGCTGAGTTTGATTTTATTGGAACAGGGCAGTTTTCCTATTTGCTTTTCAGCACACAGATGTGGTCTAAACTCAGGCTGGCAACAGCAGAGTCTCTTTCCTAAGGGAGCCATGGAAACCCCACCTGACAGATCTTCACAGTTACAGCAAAGCTTATGTCTGTCAGACATGGCAGGGAGCAAGAAGAAACCGTGTGGATGTTACCTGCAAGGACACTGGGATTTAAATGCTGCCGCTTCAGGGGTCCCTTCTCCAGGTCTGGCCAAATGGGCAGGACTTAGTCCACCTTCCTGCTGGCTCCCCTAAGCAGGTGCTCGGGAGGGGAAGCATGCCAGAATTTAAGGAGCAGAAGGAAAGGAAGGCCATGGAACAGACGGTGCCCCAAAGCCTGGCTTCTGGCGATTTCTGATCTGAGTGTTCAGAGAAGGGACTGTTCTCCTTCGGTCATTCTGCCACGTGCCTCAGAAATCACAGTAATGTGGGGGTCAGGTTTCTGCAGGATTCCAGGAGCCCAAGTAGTGAGGCTGCCATCTCTGCTCACCTCCCTACACTTGCTCTCTCTGGCTGTCGCCGTCTCTGTCTTCTTGCCACTTATTTCTTTCCCTCTTTCCCTCAGTATTACTTTTTTCTTAGGCAAACAAACAGAAAACAAATGATGGTCTCCAGAATGCGGTGGTAGAATTTACAGAGCGGCGCTGGGGAAATGGCTCAGTCAGTCAACTGATAGACTTGCAAGCCAGAGAACCTGGATCAGATTCCCAGAACCCACGGAGAAAAGCCAGACATGGTGGTGTCCATTAGTAATCCCAGCCCGGGTGGAGACAAGGAGCAAGCCCTGGAGCTTGCTGGCCCAAATGTCAAACTCCAGGTCAACTGGATAGCATTCCTAAGGACTGAGTCGAGGTAGACCTCTGGTTTCCACATACACAAGTACACACATGCATATATGCCTGCTCACATGTGCACACGAACAAACACATATGAACACACACAGTGTTTCTATCACCAACCATTTAGTCCCTATTTATGTTAAATCTTGTTACAGGAGAGGGGAGAGAGAGAAATGAGACCAGCTCAGCACCCATGACCTTTCTGTATCCTAGAACACCCTTAGTGTTGCACTGGGCACCCTAGCTCACCCCCTTCTGGTTACAAGTGTGGAGATGCTTGTCTGAGATTCAAATGAAGCTCTCCCTGCTTCTAAGTAGCTTGTTTCTGCTTTTGTGACTTTGGCTTTTCCTATGCATCTTGCTCTTTCAGTGATAAAGAGACACATCGAAGGGTAGGTGTGGCGGTCTGCAGCATGCAACTGGGGGTGACTTCCAAGAGGGGCATGGCTATGCAGAAGGAAGAGGACCACGTGAGGTCAGCTTAACATGTACAGCAGTTTAGGCAGCCTCCCTTGGCTGCCTCATCTGGACTCGGGCGGAGGGGAGGACAAGACCTGCTGTTTTAAGCAGTATAGACAGAAAGAACAGTAGTAGGTCACCAGTCACTCCCTCCACCCCTAGCCTAATCTGGACTCTGTTTAGGTGTTCCCAAGGGTATTAGCCACATCTCTGTTGCTATGTGTTGAAATAGGAGCGGCGGGGCTGCGTCCCCGGCACCCGGCCGCCCGCATGGCTAGCTTATGCCCGAAATAATTACACGGAAACTGTATTCTTTCAAACACTGCCTGGCCCGGCTAGGTCCAGTTTCTTATTGGCTAGCTCTTACATATTGTTCTAACCCATTTCTAATATTCTGTGTAGCCCGCGAGCTGGCTTACCAGAGAGGATCTTAACCTGCGTCTGTCTGGAGTGGGAGCATCATGGCGACTCACTCACTAAGCTTCTTTCTCCCAGAATTCTCTTCTGTCTACTCCGCCTACCTAATTTTCTGTCCTATGAGGGCCGAGGCAGTTTCTTTATTATTACAAGACCCACCTCCATCAATTCAACAGATGGCGCCCAGACGTGATGGGCTAAATCCACTTAAAAACCTGAGAGGGCTTAAAAAGGAGAGAGAGAGAATTTAAAACAGCTTTTTGCTGTTTCTGGGTTGCGTGCCACAAAGAAATTGTCCTGACTCGGCAGCAGGAAAAAACTGGCTGTTTTAAAATGCCGGCTTTCTGAGCTGTGCCGCCATTGTGATCTCTGTCTGGCTCCGGCGGGAGACAGAGCTTATGAATGGAGCATTTGGATTAAAGTGCTACGATTTGTTTGATGGCAACTAGACTGCTGTGTGCCTAAAAGGGGGACATTGTGTGCCGCAGCTCAGAGGCACAAGCAGCTCCGCCATGCTAATGGTGCAATGTGCAAGGATCAGAGGCACGAGCGGCTCCGCCATGTTGGACTGGGTGGGGCCAGCATACAGTACCTGTTTTTGACCTAGGAATGTCACAGCTTAGATTCTTAAGCGCTTAATGATTTAAAGGCGCAAAACAAAGTGCTCCTGGATAGTGAAAAAGTTACAGATTCACAATAAAACAGATTCAGACACTGTTGGATGAATGTACGTAGGCTTGGGAAAGAGAAGAAAAAGAATATAAAAAAGTTAATGTCTTAAAAAGAAAAAGGGTAAAGTCTTTAAAGAGACAGAGTACAGAAGTACAGATAGTTATAGATTAAGAGAAATAAAGAAAAATAAGCCACGTAAAAATGGAAAATTCACAGAGAGTCTGGATTATGTACATTGTGTTTTCTTTAAAATTTTTGACTGCGAAGGAGCTAAGTACAGAGAGACATTTCGTTACATGGGCTGCCAAGCTAAACCAAAATGGATATAAGGGTATTACGATTTCAAAATTTGGATCTAAGGTTATGATGCTTTGGAAAAGTCCTTCTTTTGTTTTCACAGAGGATGTGACCCTGTGGATTGCATCTATTCCGATTTGGTATGATAGACCACGCCCTCCTGAAAGGTTGCTGTGAACACCCTCAAAAAATTGCTTCGCTCAATTGCCAACTGAGATGAACCTGGCACACAGGTTACACCCTAAATGATCTGATTAACAGCGCCCCTACTCAGCAGGAAGCAGTTGGGAGAGAAAAAACTACGCCCATGTTCCCAAATATTGTTTATAAATGTTCTTTTACATTTAAAGGGGGATATGATATAGATATAAATAATTAGCATTGGTATGGATTTTATGGTCAATTTTGTTATATGTATATGATTTTTGATCTTGATTAAGGTATTGTGATTGTGTAGTTCATTTAAAAATGTAATGTATAAATAGGAAATATAGGTTGTTAATGGATAATCATTGATAATAGTAAAGCTTGTAGTCACTTGTAGTCATGTTAGATTTTCTAGATATATAGAGATATATTTCAGTTAGATAGGCATTCTTCATATCTCTCAAAGACTGCAGAACATGGCATTTAAAATATTTTAATAACTTAGGACTTTTCATGACAATGAGACACGTCTGCTCCTGGCAGCACCAATCTACTTCAAGAGGAAGATGGGCATCCAAGAGGATCCTTATGGAGTTTGATAGCCATTTGGGCAAGAAACTGCTCTTGCCTGGACTATTACATAAACTGGACACAGAGAACCCGCAGAGAGAGGACTACTGAACTTGCCTAAAGGTGAGATGACCTTTTGGGGTTCCTGCTTCATGAAAGAGTCTGCGAGACATTCTGCAGGACACAGCAAAAAGTGACTGAACTGTCTTTAAAATTTCCTGCTTCATGGAAATGTCTCTGGATACTATGGGCCTGAAGGCTGAAGATGGATGCCCCAACGGTACAGAGGAACTTTGGGTGACTGTCCAGGCAGCGAGATGTCTCTGTCATTTCTAGAGTTTTCTTATTTCTTGTTACTTAAGTATTTATTAATATATCCTTCTGGAGTCTTTGATGGAGTTGAAGAATGAATAGTTATAGTTTTCCTTAGTTATGGTAAGAGATAAAATAGATATAAATATTGTAACTGTAATTCTTACTTGATAACTGTTTTGTTATATGTAATTTTACTATGCTAAAGTTAAAGCCTTTCTTTTTTGTTTAAACGGAAAAAGGGGAAATGATGTGGGAATGATTTCTTACTAATAAAGAAACTGCCTTGGCCCATTTTATTGGATAGAAAATTAGGTAGGCGGAGTATACAGAAGAGAATTCTGGGAGAAAGAAGGTTAGAGGAGAAGTCGCCATGATGCTCCCACTCCAGACAGACGCAGGTTAAGATCCTCTCTGGTAAGCCGGCTCGTGGGCTACACAGAATATTAGAAATGGGTTAGAACAATATGTAAGAGCTAGCCAATAAGAAACTGGACCTAGCCAGGCCAGGCAGTGTTTGAAAGAATACAGTTTCCGTGTAATTATTTCTGGGCATAAGCTAGCCATGCGGGCGGCCGGGTGCCGGGGACGCAGCCCTGCCGCTCCATATTTCAACAGCTATGAGAAGCTGACTGGTGACATTTTGTCAGCATACTAAAAAACAAAGAGAGGAAACTAGAAATGGGATGAATTTATACATCCCCAGCCTGCCCCTGGCAATGCACTTCCCACAGCAGGACTCCACATCCTAAATCTCCTATAACCTCCCCACCCAGGGCCACAAGACAGGGACCAAGTGTTCATTGACCTGAGCCTGTGGGGGACTTTCTCAAACCACTACACCAAGGTTTGGGAAAATGTTAACAGCTAACTATGACCTTGAAACCCTCTGTATTGTGTCCAGAGCCCCGGTGTGGGCCATTTTTGTGGGAAAGTTTTCTGGGTTTGCCTGGGGTTCCAAACCTTTTTTATGTAAATTTGATGTATCTATCAACATCCCCACCTTTGAGGGTATTAGCCCTCTTAGACAGCTCATTGGTCCCACCCCACCACAGCAAGACCAGCGCTCATACTCACCCTGTTTTCTCCATTTTCTCTGACCTGACTTTGCTGTATGACTTGACCACGTAGGATCGGACCAATTCCCAAATGAAAATGTCCCCCATTAGGTTTTCCTGTTTGCTACAGAATTAAGTGATTCATTGTCTTTTCGAAAGCGTAGTTAACTTGTATTTTGTATATGAGTGCTTGTCTACATGTATGTATGTGGACCTTGTGTGTATTTTGTGACTTTGGAGGCCAGGAGAAAGTGTTGGAGCCACTGGAACTGGAGTCATAGGTGGTTTTGAGCCAATAATGTAGGTACTGGGAACCAAACAAGGGCTTTCTGCAACAGCACCAAGTGCTTTTAGCTGCTGAGTTGTTCCTCTAGCCTCATTTTATTTGGTTTTTGTTTTTTCAAGACAGGGTTTCTTTGTGTTACAGTCCTAACTGTCCTAGAACTAGCTCTTGTAGACCAGGCTGGTCTCAAACTCATAGTGATCCACCTGCCTCTACCTCCTGAGTGCTGGGATTAAAGGCCTGCACCAATACTGCCTAGCTAGCAGATGGAGTCGCTTGGGCCTCTTGGGGGGTCTGGCCTGTGTACTCTGTATCACCTCCAAGAATAGTATCTGTGTCCCTAAGAAGTCAGGAAGGGCACAGGAAGAGAGGCAGAGGGTCCCTTTTTTTATGCCCTCTCTAGGGTTCTTTTATTTTATTATGCATCCCAACTAGTTTTTGAAATTATTTTTTGTGTGTGTGTGTGTGTGTGTGTGTGTGTGTGTGTGTTTTTGCTTGCATATATGTCTGTGCACCATTTGCCTGCCTGCTGTCTGCAGAGGTCATAAGGGCTTTGAATCCCTGGAACTGGAATTAGAGACGCTTGTAAGTAGCCATAGGTGCTGGGAATTGAACCTGGTTCCTTTGGGGAAACAGTCAGTGCTCTTAATCACTAATCCCTCTCTCTAACCCCCACTCCATCATCTAATCTTGACTCTTTCTGGCTCCTCATCGGTGACCCTTGGTCCTGTCTGAATCCCTTTTCCATCTCCTGCTCACTCTTCCTAATTCTCTTCCACCTCACAGGCACCATCCACACCTCCTCCAGGCTCCTACCAGGCTAGACAGTTCATTTGGAGTTCCTTGATGCCATTCCTTATCACCCCCCACCCCCTGCCCCCGCCAGTTTTCAACACACTGCGGTGTGAGAGTCAGTTGACTTCTTAAGGGAGGGGCTTGTGACCTATCAATCCAACACTTGTCCTTCACTGTGTTTCTGAGCCAGATGATCACTCTCTCTCTCTCTTGCTGTCCTTACTCTACAGGGGTTCTCTCATCTCCGGCCTAGAATGCTGTGATAACTTATTTTATTGCTATTTCAAAACATTTGTTTAGCATGTGTGCATGTGTGTAGGTGTGTGTGCCATGGCCTGCCTGTGGAGGAGGTTGGAAGACAATTTATTATAGTTGATTCTCTCCTTCTACCATGTGGGTTATGGGGATCAAACTCAGGTCATCAGGCTTGGTGGCAGGTGCCTGTATTTATCCCTGGGTCCCCTTTGGTGGCCCTGTAGTGACTTCAGTATTTCTTTCCCTTTGTTCTCTGCCTCTAGACCGACTTCTGCAGTGGGTGTGTCCTTCTGAAAATGAACCCAACTCCACTCTTGCATTTAGCTTTCACGTGCTCTCTTGTGTCTACAGAAGTAGTAGACACAGAATTGAGTGCAGGGAGTTTTCTGGGGAAGAAGTTCATCCATGAGCTGCCAAGCCCATCGAGGCAGCAAATGGGTGAGCAGGCCACCCCATCCATGGGCAGCAGGAGCTCAGTCCTGAAGGACAAGGACACAGCTGTGCAGTGTTACTCAAAGGGTGACAAACCAGGTTTCTGAAAGGAAAAACAAAACAGAACAGAACAAAACTCTCATTGGTCGTTGGCTAAGTATATTCCCAGGGGTGTGAATTGCTTGCCACTATTATCTTTCTGCACAGAGGGCCAAGCCAGTGTCAGTGGTCAGAAGGCTCCTTCAGGCAGCAAGTGGCAGGCAGGCACACGTGGGACGCTTTCTGTGAACTGTAAGCACTCAAGGGGTGAGATGTGGCAGCAACTCCCATAACCTGCCTTCTCATTCCCGTGTGATTCATGGGCTCTCAGCCACCCGGCTCTGCCCCGTCATTGCCCGTGTCGGTGTGGGTGCGGCAGCTGTCCTCTCAGCTTATGTGCATGTCCTGTGCACAGCAACCTTCTGTCTATTGCCATGTGGTCACCTTCAGTGCATCTTCAGCCTCAGGTGCGCTAGTCCACACCCACCCACCCGCCAAAGCTCGGCTGACTCAGATGACTTCACACTGCGCCTCTCACTGTGCCTCTCACTGCGCCCTGCCGTCCTCACCACACACGGCGTGTGTGGCACGCCTGGGTTAAGGACTGACCCCCATCTGGTTCTCTCTGAGGGCCTAGAGATGAGCACATGGCTGGACATCCGAAACAAAGGCTCCAGGCTGAACTGGGTGTCTGTGGCTCACTGTTTAGCACAGTTGGACTCAGCATTTTGGGTTGAACCCATCTTTGCCCTGGCTCCCCCTTTTCATCAGCAGTAGCAAGAAGGAGACAGAACTGGAGTGTTCTCTTTCCCCAGGGGACAGGCTTGTTATTTTTCTTTAACCTTGTGAGATTAGGCTTGGAAGTGTGACAAAGAGGAAGCTTTGGAGCCACAGGGGTCAGGAGGTCATCAGGACACCCACATGTGCACACACTCATGTATAGAAGGAGCCAGAGCAAAAAATAAAAAGGGAGAAAACTGAACAGACTGAGAGAGGCCGGGCCCAGAAGGAAGGAATGAGATGGACAGGCAGGAAGGTGAACAGAGGGGAAGGTAATAAGAGAAGATGGAAAGGGGAAAGACTGGGAAACAGGGTGAGGAAGAAGAGGAAATACGGACAAGCCATTTCCGCATTGGGAAAATAAAAAACAGAAATCCTTGGAGAGAGATTCTCCATCCCACGGCAACAGATGTGGAGCCTGGAATCCTAGCTGTGGATCTTTTTCTCTTCTCCTGTGGCTGACCTAAGGGTAAAGGCAAGGATAGTGGGCGTTGGGTGAGGGGGCTCGGGCACTGTTGGCTTCTGTCCTGATCCCTGTGAAGGAGTCCCTCACTCACCACGATGACAGCTGTCTGAGTACCTCTGGTGGTGTGTGGTATTTGCAGCTCCCTCTCTGTATCCTTTTAGAGAACAAAATCTACAAGGAATAGGGCAGAGCGTTGTGGTGTCTCGCTTGGGCGCCGTGCACACGCCTTTGGCCTGTGAGGTTGGATTTGCAGTGCCTCATGAAAGAATAATGAGCCGTATCAATTTTTAAAGCCGCCTAATGCTCCTTTCAGCTGGGCTGTCTAGAAGTTTGCAGAGCAGGAGCCATAGTTCCCAGGAGAAGGTCAGGAGACATGACCTAGGGTCCATAGGCAGCGATTGTGGTGGCCAGTGGCTTAGGAGGTTCTGTGGAGGGAGTAACAGAGCCAGGGAGGGGGCTAATGGAAGGTCGGAGAATAACATTCTGCAGGCATTACCTTCTTCCTGAATGCTTGCATGGACCAGACACAGGAGCCTAGAACGATTGTGCAAGTATGGGTGTGCACACCTCTGTGTGCATATGGAGGGCAGAGCACACCCTCAAGAATTGCTCTCCAGGCGCGGTTCACCATATAAGACAGGTTCTCTCACTGGCCTGGAACTCACAAGCAGGCTAGGCTGACTGGCTAGTCAGTCCCAGGGGCCCACCTGTCTCTGCTTTCCCGGCACTGGGATTACAAACCATAATGCCTGGCTTTCTTTATGATGTGAGTTTTCGAGATCTAACACAGATCCCGACTAAGCTCTCTCCCTCCAGTCCTAGGAAAAATTTCTGAAAGCATGTTCTCCGATTAAATCCTTTCCTACAGACAGCATCCTCACCACGCACTTCACACCCTATGTTCCAGTTACTAAACCGCGCCCTGTCCCAGCCCCAAGCTTAGCAGCTCGCATTCTGCCCCGAGATGCAGGGACTGCATTCTGTCTCACCAGCCGGTTCCTTGTGAGGCCTGGCAGTAGGGGGCGCAAGAGGAAGACATTTCTGATGCTCTGGTGGGCAGCTCCCTGGCAGAGCTTCCTTGCTGGAGCAGAGTCTGCTGTGCCCACACAAGGGTTGGGATTTTTCCTAGCATTTCTCACGCAGCCATCTTCACTCGGAGGAACTTGCTTGACGACATCACCATCCAGCCAGGTGCCGTCTTCATCATCTTGGTCCCATTCCTGACATGTTCCTCTTAAGACTTAAAATTTTTTTGTGTGTGTATATGTGTGTTCGTCTATGAGAGTAGATGCCACATGTGTGTGGGTGCCTGAGGAGGAAGAAGAGGGTGTCAGATCCTCTGGAACTGGTTACAGGCAGTTGTGAGCATTCTGACATGGATGCTGGGAACTGAACCCGGGACCTCTGGGAGAGCAGCTAATGCTCTTTACCACGGAGCCCTCTCTCCAGCCCCTCATCCTTACACTTCTGAAATGTGTTAATTCTAGTATCTTCCCAGAATCCTCACAGCTTTAGACTTGTATAGGGTGGCTGGCTCGTCTGGTTTTCCTGGGACTTTTGGGGTTTAGAATACTGTAATTCAGGTGTCCTGAAATTCAGGACAGCCCTTATCCCCACAAGTAAGGAGCATTGGTCACTTCAGGCTGAGAGAGCTACTCTCTCATCTGCTCCCTCGGGAGCCTTGTTAGCGATTTTATATCATGATAATACTGATAAATTAGGATGAATTTTCTCTGTCAAAATCGTCACTATGATTTCTGTTTCCTGACTTGAACTGATGCACCCTCATCTCTAACTCATAGGAACCGTGTTAAGGCAGACAGCATCTTCTAATTAAGGGCGAAACCTTAGGTGCTCTTAGGAGTCCTGTGGACTTCCGCTGCTGTTTCAGGCACTATTGCTACAGCGCGGCGGCAGGTTCGTGTGAAAAACAAAAGGAGAGGAAGCCTTGCATGGGCTGAGGATGGAGCCCAGTTGGTACAGAGCTTGCCTAGTGGGCATCGAGCGGCAGGGGTCTCTCCCAAGCACGGGGGTGCCACAGGCCTGTAATCCCAGCATCTGGGAGGTGGAGGGGGGAGCATCAGAAGTTCAAAGTCATCCTTGGCATCGTGAGTTCAAAGTCAGCCTTAGACACATGAGACCCAGTCTCAAGAGAGTGAGCAAGCCAACCTGGCTTCTGTGCACCGTCTCCATGCCCATCTCAGCATCCGCCCGCCTCTTCCCAGCTGTGTTTTATAGCTATTCTCCATGCAAGCCCGCGATCTCTGCATACATGAACCCGGGATCCCTGGGAGAGCAGCTAATGCTCTTTACCACGGAGCACTCTCTCCAGCCCCTCATCCTTACACTTCTGAAATGTGTTAATTCTAGTATCTTCCCAGAATCCTCACAGCTTTAGATTTGTATAGGGTGGCTGTTCAAGTCACCCAATCAATCACAGATGTCTGAGTTTCAAACTGAGAATAAAAAATATTCCAGGGACTGGAGAGATGGCTTGGTGGCTAAAGCACTTGACTCACAAATGTGAGGACCAGAATTTGGATCCCTGGTGCCCACATAAAAAACCAGTGTGATGGCCTGCCTGTAATTCTAGTCAGGGACAGGGATCTCCTGGGCAAGCTGGCTAGCTAGACTAACCAAATCAGTGCGTTCATCAAGAGACCTTGCTTGTGTAAACAAAATGGAGAGCCGTTGAGGAATATTTCTAATGTCAGTCTCTGACCTACACACACACACACCCCATCCAGTGCTCCCCCATATATACAAACATGTACACATGTGCAGAAAAGAACAAAGAAAAAATATCCCTCCTCTTTCTTTTAACCTCAGGGCCTCTCTTGGAAAGAGTTCAATGGCAGGCAGGCACTGGTTCTATTTGGTTTTCTTTCATGCTCCCTTCCTGCTTCCCTTAACCTCTACGCCCAAGCCTTTGGGCTCTGTTTCACTCCGTGAGTGGAGTGCACACAGGGACACATGGACCAGGGAAATGGGGCTGAGTCCTGTGCATTCAGCTGGATACGGCCTCAGCGCTGACATAGCTCAGACTTTCAGTGGATTTGCATTTTAACTAAAAGCTTTCTAGAACTTTGGCCTCAGACCTGGTCTACTTAAAAGGCATTTCCCAGAACACTCAATTTTATTAATACCATAAAACACTCTTGGCGAAATCACTGGATCATTTCTTATGCAGAAAACACCCTGTCTGGCCGGCTGCATTTGGACAGTGATGGAAGTGTTCCTGTAAATGATGGAGCTAGGTAGCCCTGGAGAGGGTGCGCCTAGAAGGTGGAGACTCTGCTAAGACATTATCTGTGGCATCTGCCCAGCACCACCCAGCACAGAAAAACCACAATAGTCTTGGTGGTGCCCCTACTCACAGACCACTTACGGTTCCATTAATGTGGAAGCCAGAGGAGTCTGTTGGAGCAACAATATGATTATTTAAGTGACAGCAAAGATTTGGAGTTATTAGGATAGAAAGCTGCTAAAAGTGTAAGGCTTGAGCAAACCACCTTCTCTCTCTCTCTCTCTCTCTCTCTCTCTCTCTCTCTCTCTCTCTCTCTCTCTCTCTCTCTGTGCGCACATTGCAGGCTGAAGGACAACCTCTGGTAACAGTCACCTAAGTGACTTTAAACACCAACTATTTATTTTGTGATTTTTCAGGGATTATTCAGGAGACTCTTCTGTCCCACGTGGTGTTGGCTAGGACCACCCATGTGTCTTCATTCAGTTGAAAGCTCAGTTGGTGCCAGAGAATCCAAGACACCAGTACACATGTATCAGGTACTTCAGTGGGGTATCTAGAAAGTCAGAAGTTAGCTAGGCTTCCCCCTTTGGCTGGCTCCTCATTCTATTTCTCAATAGCAACTAGATCCTAATCCTAAAATAATGAACGCAGGAGCTATCAGGTGGTTTGGGGCTTAGAGTCTAGAGTCTATTGAGCATGCAGTTTCTGTATTTGCATGTACATGTCCATGTTAACGTGGGTGCTCACGTATATGCATGTTTATGGAGATCAGGGTGAACCTCATGGTGGTGTTCTCAGGAGTGTCCACCTGGTGTCTTTGAGACAGATTCTCTCATTGGTCTGGAACTTGGCAGTAGGGTAGGCTGACTGGCTTTCAGGGACCTTCCTGTCTCTACCTCCCTAGTGCTGGGACTGCAAACAGGTGTCTCTTTGTCTGACTCTTTACATGGGTTCTGGTGATTGACCTCAGATTCTCATGATTGCATAGAAAGCCCTTTACTCTCTGAGCTGTCCCCAAGTCTAGGTTTTTGTTCTATTTTATAGATTGGCTAAGTCATGGGGACAGCTGAGATGCATAACGGGGAACTGGGCTCTATTGCAGGTAGGAGGAGGCGCAGACTGTAGTGAACAGATGGGCAGTTGTCATCTTCACAGACAGTCAACCGCCACTGCGGGTGGAGATGAACACTTGATGCAGAGTGAAGTCCACAGCCACAAAGTTGGCATTGACCTTAGCCATGTAGCAGTTGCGGCGTTGGTGCAAATGAGGGACACTCTGGAGGGCTGAGGAGGGCCTTTGCTTCTGTGGAGAACCTTCATCTTTGCTAGATGCCCTACTAGTCCCAGCTTCAGGAAGGAGAAAAGAAAGGGGTTAGCCTGTTTCTAGACAGCATGTGCTGTTTATTCCTGAGAAGGGAGAAGAAATGAGCTGTTTTCAGGATTTGAAAACATCCCTTTAAATTTGATGCACTCATATCCAGAGGCACGCGATACGTTTTGTTTCCTCAATAAAGCTCCAATCTCTTTGATGAGCATATTCACCAAGAGCTGAAAACAAAAGGCATACGATTACCATGGTGATGGCTAATGCTTCTCAGTCGGTCCATGTTAGCTCACAGAAACGGCAAGTAATCCTTGTGCAGGCTACAGTGCTAAGATTCAGAAAACTGTGTTTAAAACGTTCTGAAAAAAATTTTAATCAGTCTGCACTGGTTAAAATAACACTGGAATTATTAGCAAATTAACATTGTCCAAAGGTCCCTAGAAAAATGTCATTTGAGGATCTGTTTTAGGAAAAGAGTGTTGGGGCCTTGTGGTGGCTGAGCTTGGTTGTCATCTTGACACCCGGGAAGAGGAGCTCTCAATTGAGGAGTCGTCTCCATCAGATTAGCCTGCGAATATTGTCTGTGGAGGCATTTTCTTGATTGGGCCCGGTCCACTGTGGGTGGTGCACTCTCTAGGCAGGTGGCCTGGACTGTGTAAGAAAGGCAGCTGATTGTGAGAATCAAATCAGTGAGCAGGCCATGAGCAGCGTTCCTGTTTGGTTTCTGTTTGAATACCTCTTTGTGTTCTTGCCTGACTTCCCTGAAAGGTGGATTGTGACCTAGAAGTGTCAGAGGAAATAAACCCTTTTCTTCCCAAATTGCTTTTGGTCATGGTGTCTACAAAGCAACAGAGAACAAACAAGAACATAGCTATAATCCATGTGAGAAAATTTGATAATAGAGACTCTACTTTTCATAATTTCTTTTCCTTTTGAGATAGGATTTCTTGTAGCTCATGCTAAAACTTGCTATCTACCTGAGGGTACTCTTGGACTTCCGGTCCTGCTGAAGAAGGACCCACTATCTCATGCTTGCTCAGTAAGCCCTCTGCAAACTGAGCTACATTCCCAGTCCAACAGGGTTTGTCTTGCCTTAACCTTCTCTTTCCCCAATATAGACATATTTCTTCTGTGATGTGCAGGGACTATAAGGATGACAAAACAAACAAACAAACAAAAAACCAAAACAGATGCAGCCTTTAAAAGATGCTTGAGGCTGGACCACGATCATTCTCAATAAAGATTGAATACTGTCCAACTTCAAGCAGTTTACATCTATGAAACTTAGTTTCCTAATATGTAAAAAGGGGACAGTATCAACAATAAATAAAATAATGTTTCCAAAGAGTTGTTTAATGTGGATACTGTTGCCATGTCACCTGGTAGAGTCCAGAAAGACCCCCTGCTGTTGGTTTGGACTCAAGTTCAGAAGAAGTTCAGAACGGGAGCTCCTGCAGTCTGAAGGAGTGGGAGGCTCGAACTGGGAAAGCAGAAAGCGTGGAGAGGCTGAAATAGCCACAGCAATGGGCAGAGGAGACGCTTAAATGGTTGGCATAAAAGATGTGATCCTAAGATGAAAGATCGTGAAATTCAGGGCCAAGAGTGTGGGTCGGGCCTACCTACGAAATAAGTTTGATTTCCAAATGTCCTCAGGAAATCTCACATGTTCCAGTTCCTTTGAGTTTGTATGATGTACCTCTCGCGCCCGACTGGATCCATTTCAGTTTCCCTTCTTCTGTCTTTTTCCAAATTGCACTCTCATCTACACCCTATAGTGCACTGTTTACTTCCAAATGCAATTAAAGGACTGGGCCAAAAAGCAAATGGAGCGCGTCCTGCCAACTCTACCTGCAAAATGCATCCCATTTGTTTCGCTGTGACTGGGATTTGGAGTGACCTGGAAAGGAGAGGGCAATTGAGTTTGAGTGGTGACAGTTCAATCCATTACCTAGTGGGGAGCCCAGAAAGACAGCCCATGGACCTGTTTCAGGAAAGAATGAAACAAACAGGGAGTCAGGACTGATAACCTCTCTGTAGTCCTGGGCTGTGACTCACGGTTGGAGAGTCTCCCGAACAGTAATTCACATCAGTGTTTGTTTGGACAGGCCAGTGAGGTGGTTGGAGGAAATTTCGGTGTGGATATTGTATGTACAAGGGAGTGAAACGGAAAGACAAGGACTTTTAGAGAGCCGTGGAGTAAGAAAAGAGGTGGAGGGGAAGTGGAAACTGCTTTTACACAGCAAACATCTGTTTGCTTCATAAAATCAACTTAAGTCAACATTTGTTGATTCCTGATCCCTTATCTTGTCCAGGTGACCCTGGATCAAGATGTCAGCAGTTGGGAACCACTGGGGAGGCTACTTTGTGTGTGTGTGCTTGTGCGGAGGCCAGAGGAGGATGTTGAATGTCCATCCACCGTATTCCCTAGAGACAAGGTCTTCCTGGTTTGAGTATGTGCATGTATTTGCAGTGCCTATAGAAGCCGGGGTTGGATTTCCTGGAGTAAGATTTGAAAGGTCCCAGCTTGATTGTGAGCTCCCCATCCTGTGTGCTGGGACCGAACTTGGGTCCTCTACAAAAACAGTATGCACTCTGTCTTAGGGTTTCTATTGCTGTGAAGAGACACCATGACCACAGCAACGCTTAAAAAGGAAAATGTTTAACTGGGGTGGCTTACATTTTCAGAGATTTAGTCTGGTATCATCATGGCACAGCATGATGGCACGTAGGCAGACATGATGCTGGAGGAGTAACTGAGTGTCCTGCATCTTGTCTCGTAGTCAACAGAAAATGGTCTCTCCCACCGGGTGTGACTTGAGCATATGTGAGACCTCAAAGCCCACCTCCACAGCGACACACTTCCTCCAACAAGTCCACACTCATTCCAACAAGGCCACACCTCCTAATAGAGACACTCCCTTTGGGGACCATTTTTGTTCAAACCATGACACATTCATAAATGCTGAGCTGGCTCTCTTACTCTCACACCCAGTTTTATATGGGTGCAGGTGATTTGAACTCGGAGAGGGAGGCTACACTGGCAGACAGGACAGAGGACAGGAGTAGGACTCACTGTCATGGCTTTTGTTCCCTCTTGACCCCTTTCTTCCCTCTACCCCTTGAGCAATGACACTCCCTATGGTTTGACCATTGTCTCTCTTCTTGTCTTTCTCCTCACCTGGGTGATGCTATTTTCTACTCATAACCTTTATCAAGAGTTCTGAACTTATATCTCAAAGGTGACCCAAGTTCATGAGGATGACTCAAAAAAGGAACCTTCAACACTGTTGGCAGTAGTGGCAGTTAGTCCAGCTGCTATGGAAGCCTAAAGGAAAAAAGAAAACAGAAATATAAGTCAACATACAGAAGATTTACCCGAAGGCTTGCACTTAGAGCAGTGTGAATCCCAGCAGCTGAAGCTGTGGAATCAGCCTCTCTGTCTGACCACAGATGGACAAAGCAATGTGCGGTATTCACGACAGAGTCTTCTTCAGTCATAAAGAAAACACTGCCTCTTGCAAGAATAGAACTAGAGACTATCATGTTACGTGATACAACCATGTACAAGAGTATAAAAGTTACATGTTTTCTATCATATGTGAGTCATAGAAATACACACATATATTAATGCTGGAGGTATAATATCTTATTCTCAAGTTATACTATAGAGCCATAGTGACAAAAAATCATGACATGGGCACAAAAGCAAGTACATAGACCATATAGGATCTCTGTGTATGTGTGTTTGATGGAGGCAGGAGAGAGACCACTGGGAAAAGAAAGCAGACTGTTAGTACCAACATCCCCCACGTTTCTTGCTATTTTACTAAGTATCTACTGTCGTGTTAAGTAAAAGGTGACTTACTTTTTTTCTCTACTTGCGGCAATATCTCTTCGCTTAGACATGTTTCTTTTTATAGCTTACTTCTTCAGGATAGATGATTCCCAGTGACGGAATCTTCCGTTCTAGGAAAATTATTATTTTATGGCTTCGTTACATACAGTTAAGCCACCTAACAAACACAACCAAATTGTAACCAGCAGGCGAGCACACAGACTTAATCAGAATCTGGTTAGCCTTGAAAATTATCGTGATTTTTGCTAATGTAATACGTGTAAAATGATGCTTAATGAGTGTTTTAATTTGTTTTCCTTTGATCACGGCAAGGTGGAACATTTTTGCATATGTTTATTGAGCTCAGTATCTTTTGCACAGACGATCAGATCACACTCTCTGCTCATCCATCTATGGAGCATCTTATTTTCATGAGATAATTGGGCATCTTTATACAATATGGTCCATATCATGCTTTGTTTTCCTTTTAATTTTTATATTTTGAGTATCAAAAATAGACTTTTTATAGCATTAGATTTCCTCCCTTAACAATAGGAAAACTTAATTTCTGAGTATAGCTAAACATATTTAATGTTATTATTTGACATGTTTTATAAGATTTAAAAGATATTTACTCTTTCAGTCATGCAAAATTTATTTTGACTTATGCCATAAATAGAAGATATAAACAGGCTTTATTTTAGTTTTCTAAGCAAATAGAACCAAACTATCTTTTAAAAGTGTTTTTGCAAGCAGGGTGCAGTGGCACACACCTTAATCCCAGCATGCTAGAGGAGGAGGAAGATAGCCCTCTGTGGGTTGAGGCTAACCTGGTCTACATAGCAAGTGCCAGGTCAGCTGGGGATGCACAGTAAGACCCTGTCTAAAAGTGTTTTGTGTATGTGTGTGTGGTGTGTGTGTATGCATGTTCACATGTGTGTGGACCCATGTGCATACATGAGCATGTGGAGACCAGAGACTGAAGTCATGTGTTCCTCAACCACTCACCTTATATATTGAGGCATGGTCTGTAGCTGGGCCTTAGCTAGCCAGCTTGCTCTGGATAGTCTAACTTCACCCACTGCGCACTAGGATTAGAACCTAGACTTAGCTATTTTTAAAATATATACTTTTTAAAGTGGATTTCTCTGTGAGTATGTACACATGAACAGGTACTTAGAGGCCAGAGGTGGTGCCGGATTCTCTGGGTCTGGGATTTCAGGCAATTGTGAGCCACCTGATGGCAACACTCTATTTCCCTAGCCCAAAGTCTCAAGCTTAACCACTTTTGCAAAGTCGCTTTGGCCACTCAAGGTGACATAGTCACGGGTTCTGGAGACGGGGATGGACCACTCATCTGTCTATGGAGAGCCCTGGAATTTCTCTTGCAATTCTATTAAACCTATGTGAAGAGGGATCGCTGCTCTTGGTGTGGCGTATTTATGTTTCTGGAGCAGCTCTATCTTCATGGAGATCACCTGGTGGCATTTTGAGGTCTGATTTCATAATGTTTAGCAGTGACATCCCGTTCCCTAACTGATCACCCTAAACTGTGTTGTCAGTGCACTCAGGACTTCTCTTTTGTGTGCGTTCTTCCTGAGTCTGTTTTTCTAACCAGCTCTTGCTTGATGTCCTTAATTCCTTATGAAACCATATTCCCTGATGTAATATCCATTTGGCATCGACTCTACAAGGAGAAGCATATGTTGGCAATCCGTGGCGTGATGAGAATGTTGTTCCCAGGGAATCAGTTCAGCAGTGCCATATTGAAAAACCTCCATGTTCATCATTTATTCGAGAAGACGCACAAATGCTGAGCGCTGGCTGAGGTGACCTTCTGAGCTGAGCAAAGCCTGCTGATGCTACGTGTGACCTACTTTGCTGGGCGTCCTGAGCAGAAGGACACCCAGCGGCCCGGTGGGCTGCCCTGGCAAAGGGGAGCGGCATATGGGCCTGGGGTTGAGAGACAGTTGTGCCTAGAGACCATGCGCAGACTTTCTCCACAAATGACTGATTCATTTCTACTTCAGGGAGGTTGCAATTTGGGATCTGCTTCCTTCTAAGTCTGATATTCATGCTGAAAGCCAGGTCTTGATACGAAGCATAACCTTGGAACTCACTGATGGGAGGCCAGGTCCAACTTCCAGTGTGAGGAGGTAGCTCAGTCTCTTGGGGGCATTAGTTCCTGTAGTTGAAAAGCAGGGTGGTGAAGAGGATTAAATTAGTCAGTCTACTAACTGATGGATAATTTTTAAAAATTACAATATAAAGCCAGGTATAGTGGAGCATGTGTATCGTCTCAGCACTTAGGAGGCAGAGGCAACAGGATCAGAAGTTCAATATCATCTATGACTACATAGCAAGTTGAAGACCAGCTTGGGCTACATAAGACCCTGACTCAAAAAAACCCAAACCAACAACCAAACAACCAGCAACAAAACAAAGCATCCTTGCGAGTGTATGTGCACATGTGTTTGTATGTGCGGTGCCTGCGCATGTATGGGTGTGTACATGCGAATGTACCCATGCGTGTGCATTATGTGGAAGATAGAGGACACTCTTGGTGCCATTGGCCAGGACCTCACCAAGGAGGCTACCCTAGCTGGGCAGTGAGCCCCAGGGATCTTCTGGTCTCTGCCTCCCTAGCTTTCTCTTACGTTGCCTCTGGGCCTCATCTCAGGTCCTCAAAGCACCCAACTGATTGAACCACCTCCCCAGCCCCAGTTTTCTTTCTTACTGTGGTTTCCAGGGTAGCATTTAGGAAGCACAAGATCTTTCTGACCTTTCGCTTTGGAATACCTTTGCTCTTAGAGTCAGTCATCACGCAAGCCAGCAGGGTCTCACAAAGCTTCAGAAGTGCTCTAAGAGGTGCTGACCAGGGCTTGAGGTTCCTCCTGTGTCACAGGTGTCTAGTATTCAAAACCACACTGAGTTTCTTATTTTTAGGATTTGTTTCTTATTCACGTTCGTGTCTCTCTGTGTATGTATGCACAGGCATGTGAGTGTCTGGTCGGAAGAAGAATCTGTCATTACAGGAGGTTATGAGCTACCGGATATGGTGCTAGGAATGAACTCTGGGCTTTTGCAAGAGCAGCGTGTGCTCTTCACTGCTGGTCTGTGGGTCTCCAATCCACCTGCTGCTTTTTGAATACTGGATCTTCTAGCCTATGTCTCACGGGGAAGCATTTGCCACAGAAGCAGGGGGAAGCCATGGCTAACCTTCCTTAAGTCTGACTGGATGTGTCTTGTCAAGGCAGCCCATCCCCACTGATGTAGAAATTCATTCCCTCTTCCCTCTTGTTGTTGGAGTCAGGATCAGAGTAGGAACCCCAGCAGCCTAAGAGACCAGGGTTGGCTCCACCCCTCTGCAGATCCACTAAAGAAACATAGTAATGGTGAAAAACAGAAAAAAAAATAATAATAAAAGAGATTTGTCCAATGCGGTCACATTGCAAAGAGGAACTAAGAGGCCCCGTGACCTTCAAAGTCTATCTTTGGGATCTTAACGCAAGGTTCTGGTTTAAGTAAAAGTCAACAGGTAAGCCATCCCATCCTGGTCAAGGTGTGGTCATGTTCATCACCCTCAAATCCAGCCTTTCCTGTCAGAACCTTGGGCCATCGATCGCTTCCTGGGAGGCAAACTCTTCCTTTGGCTGATAACAGCCTTTTCCTTCCCACAGCATGAGATCTGGGGAAGTTCCAGTTCCATGGGTTATTTTATCTCGATGTTCTGACAACCAAAAGTGAGGACACAAACATCTCTTTAGAGTTTCTTTCTTCTTTTTACTCTGTATATGGACACCCCCTGGAATCTGGTCTCTTAGCCAGCTGTTGCTTCTTTCCTGTGTAGACTGGGGACTCTACTGTCTGAGGGGTTCGAGCAGTCAGTGAGATTTAGAGAGCAGCTCTGAACAGCTGGGGTCAACTGAACGTATCAGATCTGCAATACTTTCTGGCGCAGTTGCCCTTGCGAGTCCACTGTCTACTTGATATCAGGTACATGCATAGATCCTGAGGGTGAGGCCAGTCCCCTGATGGGTGCTGGCAGTATGCCAGGTTTTCCTCAAACTTCGGTTTTCCTTCCCCATCACATCTAAAATTCCAGGCCTCCTCCAGACAGCTATTGGTGGACAAAGCTGCTTCTCTGGTCAAGGTCCCCCCTCAGCAGTTGTCAGAATTATCACCCACCCTTTCCTGCACTCAGGAAGTGAACGACCAGCCTGCACCCGGATACTGAGGACATGACATTGTCCTGGGTTTGTACTCGGGCACCAGTATACCCGCACTGAGTGTGTGGAATCAGGGTGGGCGTGGGAGCCACCCGGAAGAGTGCGGACTCTGGTTTGGCATTCAAACGTAAAGCCAGTTCCAGTGGTGTGATGCTAACAGCAGGACACGTACCTCGCGGTTGCCCTGCTTAGGTGGGAAATTAGCTTCTGAAAAGGCAGTTAGCCAAGTGATGAAAAAATTGTCTTAAGATTAGGAAAACAAAATTGGATGTGATTTTTCTCCTTTGAGGATTGAATAGAAAGCACGGGCAATTTCTTTCTTGTACATTAATAATATGTTTTTCACATTATGAAACCAAATTATGCATATTTAAAATTTTGGAGTCGGCCATGATTTAGGACTCCTGTTTTTTTATCAGCTTAATGATTGTGGAAACGTTTCTTTAAGCACTTTTTAAAAATGGATATATATATTTTTGTGTGTGTTATGTGTGAGTATGTGTATGTATGCTCATGTGCATGCACACATGGAGGTCAGAGGTCAGCACTGTGTGTAATTCTTAGTTGCTTTTCATTTTTTTTTTTAATTTGTTTTTTTGAGACAAAGTTTCTCAATCTTGGCAGGGGTCCTCCTGTCTCCATCTCCATGGCACTGGGGTTGCATGCTTCCACACCCAGCTTTTTCTTACGTAAACCTAGGAGAACAGAACTCAGATCCTCAGGCTTGTGACTGAATCACCTCCCCAGTGCCTGACCTTATATCTATACTGTTCTGTGGGGGCATGGGATGATAATTCGATAAATGTACAATTGAAGGAACTAGCATTTTCTCCTCCCAAAACACATTGTTTTTATGTGCTGGGAAACATTAGTGTCTTATTTTCTAAGTTTTTTTTTAATATATGATAAATGGTTACAGACGGTTGACCTACTATGTGGTGGAACACTAATACCAAGTACTCATGTGCTAACTGCGCTTGAGAGCCTGGCACCTAAAGTCTAGCTCTTCAGTCTTGAGTTGTCACTCTTCTCTTTTTTTCTACGGGATTGGAAGAATTTCTCTGAATTCACGTTGTCTGTTCACTTTCACTTGAGATAATTCATATCATGTTCTTGGCTACTTGTCTTCCACTTGCTAAATGTCAGCCCTTATTATGGCCAAGATTATTATTGCCTGACAGTTGGAGCAAGGAGGCAAAGGAAATTTGTATGTTGAATCTGGTCTGATCAATCAGGCTGGGCTCTTGGGTGGGGCATGAGGGAAGGGAGCCGGTTCCATCTGCTGGCCTTCTACAGAGACAGCCCTGGCTTCAGAAGGAGAACTCAGAGGCAGGGACCATCCGCTGCCAGATGCCCTGGCTGGCAGCACCAGTGAGGAGGAGGCTGGAGGGAGAAAAGCCCTCAGGACCCAGAATCTGTGGAGAAGAGAGGGGAAGCCAGTGTTGGTAGACAGGCTTGACTTTTGGAAAAGGCTGCTTTCGATTATGCTGGAACAAGAAGTTGCAGTCTGAGGACCAGAGGGTCGGAGAGAGGGTCAGAGTGGCCGAATAAGACCTCAGATGGCAAGCCAGATGGGAACTGGGGGGCACCAGATGGGACAGATGCTGTATCTGCTGGGGTCCACTTTCCTTGCAGGCCAAGAAAGGTGGGGGGTTGGGTTTCCATCTCCGGTGATGTATTGAAGGAATGTAGGAATGTGGGCATCAGGAAGGACTCCCTTAAAGCATTTTTAGGCTCTATGTGGTGGGATTACCATGTGTTTGATGCCAACCTGGGCTTCTGAGTAATCTAGGCTAAGCCTGTACTAGTAATTTTTCATCGGGATCACCAGTCCACAAATAATGACACAGAGACTTTGATTATGAAAATTTGGCCTAGCTTAGGCCTTTTCCCAAGTAGCTCTTATAACAAATTAACCTGTTTATATTAATCTATGTTCTGCCATGTGGCTCGATACCTCATCTCCATACTGTACAGCCTGGTGATACAACCTTTTTTTTTTTCCCCCAGGGTTCTCTCTGCCTCTGGAAGTCTTGCCTAGCTTCCTCTTGCCTAGCTATTGGCCATTTGTCTCTTTATTACATCTTCACACAGTGTGCAGATATCCCACAACACAGGCCAGCTACAGTGTGAAACCTGTCTCAGGAACGGAAGAAAGTGGGCCAAGGAAATTTAGGAAATAAAGGCTCTTGCTGCTGAGCCTGATGGTCTGAGTCCCATCCCTAGAACCCACATACTAGGAGAGAACCAGCTCCCACAAGCTGTCCTCAGACCTCCACAGTATCCTGTGGCTGGTAGGTGCGTGCATGTGCACATATATACAACTCACATATTGACACACTCTCACACACACATTCACATATATGTGTATACCTGCCTACACTGACACACACTCACACATACATGTGTATACTTGCCTATATTGACACACTCATGCAAATACACACACTGACATACACTCACATGTATACATGCCCACACTTACACGCTGGCACACACACATATTCACAAACTCATACACACACTTACATATACATTCACATATACTGAAGCACACACATATATGCACGCATGCCCATAGTTACACACACACTGACACACTCACACATATACACACACTGACACACACACACACGCACACATGAATGCGCACATACAGAACAGAAATTAAAGAGGCCTGGAAGATGTCTCGGTGGATAAAATTGCTTATCATACAAGCATGAGAAGCTGAGTTCAGATTCCTGGAAGCCATGTAAGGCCAGGCTCTGTAGAACACATCTGTAATTCCCAGGCTTCTGGGCTGAAGTGAGGTGTAGATAGGATTCTTGGAAACCCACAGGCTATTAGCCTGTCATGTGCCGTGACAAAACACCAAGACTATCTCAAACAAGGGGAAGGGGAGGATGGACATCCACAGCTGCCTTTGACCTTTGCACACATCCCATGGCACATGTATGCCTGCACTTACACATGAGCATGCATATACACAAACACATACAGATACAACACACACATAATTCTCTCTCATGCGCATGTACACAATGGCTTCTCCATTGTGTATACATTACCCATTGTGTACAGATACTGCGTATGTGTACAATGTTTCTCTTTAAAAGACAAAAGTTAAAAATTGAAAAAAGAATAAAAGGATTAAAAAGAAGATGGTGGTAGAGATAAGTTAGGTGCTGGGGTGGAGGCACGAGAATTGCTGGGGAGCCAGGAGTTGGGAGCAGACACCTTTTGTCATGAATTCCCTTTGGCGTTTGCTTGAAATCTCTTTGGCTACCGTTTATTGGGACTCCCCTTGCGTGCCCTTTCATTTGGAGTAGCCCTCCAAGTGAGGAAGTGTGCTGACCCCCAGCCTAGAGTATGTCATGACCTGCCTAACCTCCCATGACAGGGCACAGCTTGCCCTGTGCTGTTGAGGAAACTCACCAGGTCTCCTATGCAGGTATCTAAGCCTTCTCTGGAAGGCCAGAACAGGCTCAGGCCAGTGGTCACTGCATTCACAGCGGGAATCGCAGGAAGAGGTTAGGGGTCGGTATGGCTTGATATGAAACATCTCAACTCACTCCTGGCTTTCTTTTTCTTTTCTTAGCAGTAGGTCCCCAGCTGGGACACTGTTTTGACTGAGGATCCAATCAGGGCCTGATTGGTGGAAGGTAGTTACTAAGGGGAGGGACTTTGGAGTTTATTTTTGTTACTAGGGGGAGGGGCTTTGGAGCTTGTCCCCGCCCCTGCTCCCAGTCAAGGTCTCTGCTTACTGGTTGCTGTCACAATGCTTCTACCACCTGAACTCCCCCATGCCTTCTTCACCATGATGGAGTCAATCTTTTGAGTCAACCTTGGCTTCCAGAGGTTCAGTGATGCTAAACTAAGACAGTGGCCAGCAGAGGTAGGCTCCACCACTCACAGAGTGCTAACCAGCACAGTATCTGACCTCTCCAAGCCTCAGTTTCCCTACCTATTCTTGCCATCATGGGATTCTTTATATTCACCGGTGTTATCGTAAGGGGTTGCTAGGATAAATTGTGTAAATCTTTAGCTTTCAGTAAATAATAAATGCTAATCATTCTTATTATCCGTGTCTCAAATACACCATCATGATTCATCTGTATTAATTCCTTTATAATTTCTTTCTCAGTGTGAAGGCATTTGAATAAGCTCTAGATTATTGGGCAAGCTTTCTGCTCAGCTTTATCTGCAGGCCATTGTCCAAAGGCACAACTAAGGCATAAGAGAAACATCTGGAAATGGAAGTTTTAAGAGCAGATAGAGACAATGGCACCTTGTGGAGGTGAAGAACAGAATAGACAGCGGGGGGAGAGGAATGGACTGATCCGCCACTCCCGGAGAGGAAAGACCACTCCATCTGTGTCCTTTCAGAGACAGTCCCCGTACTCCAGGAGAGCCTCTGGTTCCGTACCTCGATAAGTGAGGAGATGTGGGAAAAGGGTAGGGTGTGTGTGAGAGTGTGTATATGTGTGTGTGTGTATGTGTGTGTGAGAGTGTGTGTATGTGTATGTATATGTGTGCGTGTATCTGTGTGTGAGAGTGTGTATATGTGTGTGTATGTATGTGTGTGAGAGTGTGTATGTGTATGTATATGTGCGTGTGACAGTGTGTATGTGTGTGTGTTTGTATGTGTGTGTGAGAGTGCGTATATGTGTGTGTATGTGTGTGTGAGAGTGTGTGTATGTGTATGTATATGTGTGTGTGTGAGAGTGTGTATATGTGTGTGTGTGTATGTATGTGTGTGCGAGAGTGTGTGTATGTGTGCGTGTGTGTATGTATGTGTGTGTGAGAGTGTGTGTATGTGTATGTATATGTGTGCGTGTATGTGAGAGAGTGTATGAAAGTGTGTGTATGTGTGTGTATGTGTGAAGCCTCTGTTCACAGTACACACTGGAGTTTCCTAGTACACAATGGAGAGTCAGGCAGAGCAGCTGGCCATTGTTCCCATCTTCCTCTGATGCCCAGCTGGCAATTTTATGACTTGCCCTTCAACAGGGCAGGTGTTGAGGGCAAGAGTGGCAACCAACAGACAGATCCACCGTCTCTTGTCGGGTGTCGTGTAGGCACTTTACAGTCATTATTTCCAGCGGCCTCCACAATGTCCTCACTCTTTGCTTGGAGATGGAATGATGAAACAGGCCCGGGGAGGTTAGATGATGCTCCCATGGACAGAGTTGGTGGCCAAACTCTTGTAATCTGAATCCAAAATGTGTGTTCCTCCCTCAAACTATACCTAAAACAAAGCTCAACCCAAAGTGGCTGTTTGAAGTTTCGCTCCCACACTCTGAGATTGATATTTGATTCTGTATTAGCTTGAGACAGTAGCAGTCAGTTTCAGGGTGGGGAGCTCCAAGTGGGCAGAGTCTACAGGGCCTGGACTGGCCCCATGGGAGCAGAGGGAGTAGCGGCAGGCGGCAGGCAGCAGGCCACAGGCGGCAGGCTGGTGGGCTCTTGCTGTTGCTGGTGATTCTTCTGCCTGTTGCTCTCTGCCAGAGACAAGTGGGATTCAGACTTTGTATCTATAGCTCTATTGACTCTGCTTGAGTCCTTTAGTTTTCTCTCTCCTGGTTCCACATCCTTCCTTTTCCAGTATGCAACCCTGGGTGGCTGTTTTCTTTCCAACATCTAGTGTTTCTGTTTATCCATTTAAATCCTATTTATTTCACAAACTTGAAGTTTTGACCCCAGCCTAGAAAAGCTGAAACCAGCCTGCTCAAGCTACCTTCCATGGTTGCCATCCCTCCCTCTCGCTGGGTGGGTAACATGTAAAGTGTGAGTTGGTAACTGTCCATCACAGCCCTTCAGGGAAGGGGATCATTCTTCATTCGCCTCACTTCTTGTTTCATTGCCTCATTTCCAAGAGAAACAATTTAGGAGGAAAGTTTAATTTGGCACATGGCTTCAGAAGTTCGGCCCGCAGCTGGATCCACTCTGGAACCAAGAGCATGGCGGAGCAGAGACTCGCAGGTCAGGGAGGAGTCCAAGGGGATGAGCCAAGGCCAGCACGCCTCCACTTCCTGCCCCTTGTGTTCCAGCTGTGCTCCCAGACTGCCCAATGGCGCCATCACTCTTCTTATCATGGCAGGAGAACGACTCCCTCCTCAGTTGCAGTCTGAGATGCCAGGCATCTCTGGAAACCCCCTCACTGATGCAACAGCACAGACTCTGTTTCCCAGGCATCTCTCCAGCCAATCAAGTTGCCTGTGGAGATTAACATCACCCCATTATTGGTCCTTTTCTAGACACTTTCTCCTCATTACTCAGCGAGTTATAGTTTGACTCCTGCCCCTATCACTGAAAGGAAGCCTTGGGAACTTAGTCCCTGAGCTCCTAACAGGGATTTATGGCCAACAGCTATCAACTGTCTTCCCCAGGAGTCATGCCCTGAGCGCTCTCCTGGCTCTCACAGGGAGCCATGCACACTGTGTGCTCCCCTAGCTCAGAGAAGGCAGAGGTGAGAAAGGAGGGAGCAGATGGGATAGGATAAACAGAGGGAGATCCACTCCTAATTCCAAGATTTCTGATCTACTTAGCTTTGGTCAGAGGTCCACATGAGAACCATCAAGGGGCCCACCTGGGTGGCATTGCTGTTGAGGGTAGAGAGTCTGTGAGAAAGGAGATGAGGAGAGGAAGAAATGGTGAGTGGGCACAAGGTTGGTGTCGCTTGGCCACTACATTATCATATCAAGCTCCACCTTTAGCTGCTAGGGCCTTGATATAGCGTAACACTCTAGACCCTGGACCAACAGTGACCAGGGAACTTGGAATCCATAGTCCACCTCCAGTTTCCAATGCACTCTCTGAGCTTACCCACCTGTTGGCTTTATTTCCTCGCATTGTCCTGCTGCTCCTTACCTCCTCAGAGCAGGGACTTTCCTTGCCTGCCCCCTTTGTCTCATCTCTGGCAGTGGGTGACTTTTCACCTGCCTTTCCCTGGCAGCAGAGGACCCTCGTCAGCCTGAGATCTCCTTTTCTAGAAGCAGAGGAAGGGCTGCTTGCCCTCCCTGACATATCTTTCCACACCATCTGGATCTATCTATTTTTAAAAAGGGAAACAATCTTAGGGGACATTGCATCCCTAAAAAAGTTCTCTAAGGAAAGTTCAAAGATGGACTGTTGTTTAGAGATCAATGGAAAGGAGATGGAATTTAAATATTAAGAAGAAAGCACTTGCCTTCAGGTAAAGCTGACATTTGCATAATAATGAGAATGACTAGCCAGATGGAATTGAGACTCTGACCGGAATCTCAAATCCTGGAGAGGGAAGGATCCCTTCACCAGAATTGATGATGGGAATATGATACTCAGGGGTCTGTGGCTGTCCGTCATAGTCACAGATCCTGCGACAAAGAAGTAGAGAGAGTTCCCAAACAGGAAGCGATGCAACCTGACATTAAACTTAATTTGTTTTGTTTTTCCATCAGTCCCTGACAGATGTGTGATTGTGGGAGCCTCTGTGGGAGGCAGGGGAGAGCGCCTCCCTTATGTCAGAACTGTCTGACATTGTCACCACCAGGGCTGCCGTTGTTATTATTGTCATTGTGTTACGAACAACAGGCGGGAGGGGAAGGGAATTCAGAAGTCTAGCCTGAATCATTACCAAGAGTAACAGAGAGTAACGGGAATGTCTTCCAGGAAGAGGAAAATACGGACTCCAAGTAAACCCTTTTGTGCTTCGATGGCCAGAATAGGGCAGAGTTAGTGTCTGAGAGATGAGATCAGTAATTGGGAAGGTACCTAAACTTGAAAATTGAGTTTCCTAAAAGAAGATGAGGTTATGTTAGCCTGACCCAGACTTCAGTGTGAGCTCTCTTATTTTGAGGCAACAGAAGAAGTTCGGAGGGAAGGCGGAGGAAAGGCGAAGGGGGGTAGAAAAATCTCAGCATGGCCTGTGATCTCCTCCCTGGTACTGATCAATCTATAGTTCTCTTCCTCGCTGTAAAGGCGGGGAATGTGGGTCACTTCTACAGGGTTCTACTAGCATCTTCATCGTAAGGCAAAAGCAAAGGTTTTGTAGTTGTAACCACTCTCCTGTTAACCTTGAGTTGATTACAGGGTGATTTTGTGGGTAACCTTGGCATGGTTGGAACTGTCCTTCAAAAGAGGGCACAGCCTTCTTCAGAGGCAGACTCCAAACAACAGGGGGGGCGGTTGTGGTACCCTTGGCGTGATGTCTAGGCTTGCAGAAACTTATTTTCTTTGTTGATATAAAGAATAAAAAGGCAGGAACTGAAAGGTCTCAGCATTCAACCAAATTTATCGAAAGTGAAAGCATGAGAGAGAGAGAGAGAGAGAGAGAGAGAGAGAGAGAGAGAGAGAGAGAGAATACAAAGAGACAAATTCCCTGAGGTGAGGAGGAGACCCAAAGCACTACTTTTTGAATGTGCCCAAATGCTGGGGTGAGGTGAGGGGGTTACATCTGGGGATATGATGAACTGTCTTTCTTCCTCAGAACTAACCAGCTTGAGTTACTGCAGGGGATTGGATAATCCAGACAAAGACAGGGAAGCTGATTTGATTCTCTCCCAGGAGCCCCCCTGTGATAGATTTGAAAGTCTCACCAAACATTTCCCTGGAGTGGAGAGGGAATTCCATATCAAGCCTTTCTTTTACAGAGGGAGAAGAATCCAGAAGTTGGCCATCTTAAATGTGTAAGTGAAAATTACAGTAAGCAGCATAGGGCCTCTTGCCCTGTCTGTCTGCCTCTCATGATTTCCCAGAGTTCAGATTCCTCAGCAGATCATGGAGAGACACGTATCAACACTCACATGAAAAAGTCAGCTTGCCGAATGCCTGGAAACCCCTTTCCAGCAGGCCCATGTGGAAGGCACAGAGCATGCCCGAGGAAGGTGGGTGATATGCAAATGAAGCGAGGGAGATCGTGACAATGGGATGGGGCTTTTCCTTGTACTGAGACCTCTAGACAGTCCTGACAATTGAGCCTTGGGCCTTCGGAGCTCTTTAGTCTACTTCCATTCTCAAGCGTTCCTTTCTCTTCTTCAACAATCACAATCCATGTCAATCACTGTCCATGTGTCCTGGTCCAGTTCTTTGTTCTGAGGTTATAAGAACCTGAGTTCTCATCGGTGCTCTCTGGATGCAGATTTGCTCCTGTAACAGGGGCCATTATTATTATTATTCTTGCTTTGAAGAAGCAAGTTGGCCTGAGCCTGATAGCTCCAAGGAAATAGCTTTTGTTAACCCTACAGAAACACCTGGTGGCAGTTTCCGCTGGTGCCATGCTCTGGATAGCCCCAGCCTCATATTCCACTCTCGCTTTGTGAGACTGGCCAGAAAGCACAGCTGGCTGTGTCTGGCTCGTGGGCACTGAACCCATCAGGGAATGCTGTCACTTAAAGCTACTAGAGCCTGTGGTAAATCTGTTACGTAACAATAGAAAGTTACTGCAGAGGTTAATTCTTTAAAGAGCTAATTGGAGGGGCTAGGAGGTAGCTGGAGTGCTTGCCTAGCGTGCTTAAAAACCTGGGGTAGGCTCCCAGCACCACATAAACTCGGCATGCTGGCACATCCCTATAATGCCAGCACTGTGGAGGCAGGAAAATCAGAAGTTCAAACTTAAGGCAGAGGATGTAACGTGGTTCACACAGTGCTTGCCTAGTATGTAAGAAGCCTTGGGTTTGATTCTGGGTATAGTGGCATATACCTGTAATTCAGGACTTGGGAGGCAGAAACAGGATGATCAGGGGTTCAAAGCCAGCCTGATCTACCTAAGATTTTTGCCTCAAGAAACAAAACAGAACAAAAACCTAATTGGAGCAATGCCTTGTGTAAATTTTTCTTCTGAGAAGGGCAGAGCAGTGAGACTTGGTGAGGCTGGCATCTTGCACACATTTCTCTAGCAAGCTTTGTGTTAATCCAGATAAGAACATGTTTGGGATGTCTCCATCCTGCTGGGTACCTGATGCAATGCAGTCTCAGCCACATTTCTCTTACTTTTCCCCAGAACGGGGGAAACAGTATGAGGCAGGCAGACGATACTTTTAAGACAAAGGTCTGACCCTGTTTTTATCCGTGTGCACTCTGCCTCTTGCTGCTCAGTCTCAGTGCAGTTCAATTAGAAGCAACATTTATTGAACATCTGCTACATTACCGTTTTCCTATTGGGGCAGGAGCAGGAAGTGGGGGCATTGTTAATGGTGATGGAATGGAGCCCAGAAATTGAAGTGAAAGTCACGTGGCCCTGTGTTCATCTCCAAGTTTATATGATAAATAGCCATCTTCTGTAGTTGCTATTACAGAGGGCAGAGTGTCGAGTGTTTAACAGATTGTATTTGCTGGATGTATGACCTTAGGAAAATTTCCTACCTGGGCTTCATCTGGAAAAATAAGATTGATAATAATGCTAAGTGCAGCCAGGCATGGGAGATGGCTTAGTATATAAAGCATGTGCCATAGACACGCCACCCACATTAAAAGGCTGAGCTCCATGGCACACGGCTGCAATCCTGAGGAAGAGGAGACAGGCAGAACCCTGGGTCCTGCTGGCTAGCAGTTTAGCCTGCGGGGTGTATTTCAGGCCAATGAGAGACTCTGTTTCAAAAAACAGGGGGATGATGTTCTGAAGGATGATACCAGAAGCTGACCTCAGGCCTCCACATCTATGTGTGTGCACATACACACATGTACCATGTGCCCATGCATAGCCATATACATGGACATATACATGAGTTAAATAGAATAGTAATATTGATAAAAATGAGCATGAGAAAAAATACATGCAAAATGTGACATATACTGAACTTTAAATATAAGACATTTATATGTGTTTCTATTATATATTTATGCTGTTATAATATATTGTATATGTAGGCATTATAATCATAAGATATGTTTTGAGTCCTGTGTAGCCCAGGCTGACCTTAAACTAGCTATGTAGCTGAGGATAACCCCTTATCCTTCTACCTCCACTTCCCATGTGCTGAGATGACAGAGCTACACTTCCGTATTTTGCAACGTTACTTTAATAATAAATGTTAAATGTTACTATGGTAATACTATCTACTATATATTTTTCTATCTGTAACCTGACTTGTGAGGGTTGTGAATTAGGAACTTCTTATAAGAAGAGCCTTTTAAATCACTCCTCTACAATGGCGATGTCTTTGATGAGGAAGAGTAGAAGTAGAAGTGCCATTGGTCAAGACTTGGCAGTAGGGATGCGATGAGCTGGGTGAGTAGGAAGGATGAACTTCTGTGGTCTCATGCTCTCCTCATTCACACAGTTTCTTGCAGGTTGGATGTGGGCAAACCTTCTCAGGGGTGTAGAGTGGCAATGGTGCTGGCCTCCACAGCCTCACAGAGGTTTTATCTTTTTCTTTCTGATATGCGATAATTCAGGGGGTGTAGACAGAGACTGCTCATTCATTGCCTAGCCACCCAGACATGAAATAATCACATAGAAACTATATTAATTGCAATGCTGTTTGACCAATAGCTTAAATGTATTTCTAGCTAGCTCTTACATCTTAAATTAACCCATTTCTGTTATTTTGTACTACAAGGCTCATGGTTTACCAGTAAGGTTCCAGGGCAGCTGTCTCCTTCAGCTGATACATGGCATCTCCATTATTCCATCTTCATTTTTCCCAGCATCCAGTTTAATTTTCTCTTCCTAGCTCTAATCTGCCATGCCGCAGGCCAAAGCAGCTTTATTAACCAATAAGAGCAACACATATACAGAAGGACATCCCACATCACTTCCCCTTTTCTGTCAAAGTAGAAAGGAAGATTTTTAACTTTAACATAGTAAAATTACATATAAAAACAGGTATCAAGCAAGAATTACAGTTACAATATTTATATCTACTTTATCACAACTAAGGAAAACTATAACTATCTATTCTTTAAATCCATCAAAGACCCCAGAAGGATATATACAATATTACCTAAGTAGACAGGAAGTGTATTGTAAGCAACTTCTAAAACTCTAGAATTGACAGAGACATCTCACTGCCTGGACAGTCACCCAAAGTTCTTCTGTAATGTTGCAGCATCAATCTTTAGCCTACAGGACCATAGTATCTGGCAGACTTTTCCATGAAGCAGGAAATTTGAAGATATCTTTTGTCTTATATGGGCAAAGTTCATCAGTTGTCCTGGAAAATGTCTCTTATGAATCAGGAACCCTGAAGGACTGTCTCAACCTCTTTTGGCAGCTTCAGCAGTCATTTTTCTGTGGGTCCTGCATGTCCAGTTTATACAGCATAACATCAAGCAGTCCAGGCAAGAGCAGTTTTTTTCCCCAAATGGCTAACAAACTCTTAAGGTGCCTCTTTGATGTCTATCATCCTCTTGAAGTAGATTGGTGCTGCCAGGAGAAGGTATGTCTCATTGTTGTGAAAAGTCCTAAGTTCTTAAAACATTTAAATGCCATATTCTGTTAGTATTTGAAAAGTTTGAAGAATATCTATCCATCTGAAATATATCTCAGTATATCTAGAAAACATGACTACAAGCTTGAATATTATGCACGACTATCTATTAATCTATTTTTAAACTACACATTACATTTTTAGATGAGCTTAACAAACACAATTCCTTAATCAAGAGCAGAAATATACATATAAACTGACCTTAAATTTGTATCAATAAACCAAGATGCATAACAATGCAAAGTATTCATCTCTATGGCATATTCCCTTTAAATGTAAACAAACATTTATAAACAATATTTGAGAATTTGGGTGTAGATCTCTCCAAACTGCTTCTTGCTTTTTGTTGGGCAAACAATTTTTAGGGTTCATGGAGACCTTTTGGGGAGTCTTGTTCAATCGAGCCACATAAGCCTAGAAGGAATCCACAGGTGGATTCTCATGTGGAAACAAAAGCAGTACCTCTTTTTCAAAGCAACATATCCTTAGACCTAAGTTTTGAAGTCAAGATACCTTTAAAGCATATATGCTTGTTTAGCTTAGCAGCCTGTACAGTGAAATGTCTCTCTCTGTACTTAGCTCATTTACAGTAAAAGAAATTCAAAGAAAACACAATAATATACATAATCTAGACTCTCTGTGTATATTCCATCTTTACATGGCTTATTTTTCTTACTCTATTACTTTTTTTTTACAAGTTTAATATTTATTTTGTCTTTACTCCTTTAATCTATGACTGTCTTTACTCTTACATTATAACTGTCTATACCCTTTTTTTTCTCTCTCAAGCCTATGTACATTTATTTAACACTGTGACCCATTTAGATGTTGTTTTTCATCTGAATTTGTCTTTATTTTATGTGTATCTGTAATATTTTCTGACCAGGAGTGCTATTTCTTTTAAAGTTAAGTGGAAGTGGCTAGGACCAACTCCATGACCCTGCCTGTTGGCTCCATCCAGTCCAACATGGCAGAAGCATGTTCACTGCCTGAGAGCCATGCACACCGCCCCAGCTCCAGGTTTTCAGCAGGTCTACACAAAACCCCATTTAAGTGCTCAGCCTCATGAAAGAGCCAGAGTTGTTCATTCAACTAGCATGAACCAGGAAACCACCATTTCTTAAAGAAGCCGCATGTTTTTTGTTTTTGTTTGTTTTTTTTTTTTTTGCTGCTACTGCTGAGTCAGAAAGACCTCTCTTAAAGGACTTGCAGCACACCTGCTTGCCACCAGCAAAGAGAGCTCATCCGAAAAAAAACTAAGAAGCTACACTAAACTCTGTGTGTGTGTGTGTGTGTGTGTGTGTGTGTCTAGAATTCCTTTCCAAGCTCTCTCAGGTTTTATGTGGATGTAGTCAGCCCACGGTTGGCATGCAAATTTGTAGGTGGAGGCTGCTTCTTCATGTCCTGGCTGCTTAGACCTGAAATAATTACTCAGAAACTATATGAATTGCAATATTGTTTGGCCAATAGCTTAAGCATATTTCTAGCTAGCTCTTACATCTTAAATTAACCCATTTCTATTATTTTATATTTTACCATGAGGCTTGTGGTTTTTTGGTAAGGTTCTGGGGCTACTGTCTCCTTCAGTATGTACATGGCGCTTCCCTGACTCCACCTTCTTTCTCCCAGCATTCAGTTTAGTTTTCCCTGTCTAGTTCTATTCTTCCCTGCCACAGGCCAGAGCAACTTTATTTATTAACCAATAAGAACAAGACATATACAGAAGGATATCCCATAGCAGGGGGGATACTGAGAGAAGGTGGCTGGTCCATGCTTTCAGAGCAGAGCTAGGCTTTCCTACCAAAGAGCTTTTGTATAAAGACAAATGATGTTGACATTGGAGGGAAGGGTTGTACTAGAAATTAACTGTGTGCTGGGAGAGAGGTGCAGCCCCAGGGAGTTGGTGGTGGATTGAGCTGCCTTTCTCTCATTCTAGAGATTTGTGCCTTGTCATTCACAGCTAAAAAAGTCATCATGAGCAGCCATTGGAGTGCTCTCCCTTGTATAATAGGAAGCTGGCACCAAACTGCCTGTTCACGCAGCCATTGTCTCTTCTGTGGTTCCAACCGTTATTAATAATGATGATCATGGTCATTAGGCCCAGGAAGAAAATAATGATGAAACAGCTCTAATTAGGCATTATAATGACAACACGTTCTTATCATCATGTTGTCTAGTATTAATTATAATCATTAGAATCACTGTAACAATACAAACTTCTGCTTGAGTTTGTCTTCTATGTGATTAAAGCGTTTAAAGACATGATCTCGTTAGTTCTCATGACATTCTGTCAAGGGGAGAGCCACTCATAACTTGGCTCTGTGTGTGTTGTGGGGGTGAAGGGGAGGAAATGTAATGCTGAACTCCAGAAGAGCAAAAAGGAAATACAATAGGATAAACAGTGGGGTGAGCACACACACACACACACACACATACACACAAGACAAACAGCAGGTGAGCACACACAAAATAAACAGTGGGTAAGCACACACCCACAAGATAATGTGTTGGATGAGGCAGAAGATATAGAATGAAGATCACAGAAAGTTCAAATTTTATTTTTCTTTGGCTACTTCGGCTATGTGAAACTGAGAGATTTTTTTCTACCTCTTTGAATATAATGATTATCAGTGGCTTCTTTTTTCCTTTCCCTCCCTCCTTCCCTCCCTCCCTTCCTCCCTTCCTTCCTTCCTTCCTTCCTTCCTTCCTCTGTCTCTCTCTGTTTCTTTCTTTCTTTCTTTCTTTCTTTCTTTCTTTCTTTCTTTCTTTCTTTCTTTCTTTCTTTCTTTCTGTGTGTGAGCTCAACCTTAGCTTTTGTTCCTTGGGTCTCCTAAACCCTGTTTGATACAGGACCTCTCACTGGCCTAGAACTTACCAAGTGGGCTAGGCTGGTTGACCAGTAAGCTCTAGTAGTGTGCCTGTCTGCCTACTCAGTACTGGGATTTCAAGCACATGCTACCATGCTCGGTTTATTTTTATTTTATTGTTTTTATTGAGCTATATGTTTTTCTCTGCTCCCCTCCCTTCCTCTCCCCTCCTCTTCTACACTCACCCATGATTCCCATGTTCTTTGCAGCCCTGGATAGGAACCAGAAAGGCGGCTTGTCAGGGCGGCAACCTTGGGATGAAAGCATGGTCATCCTCACTGTCCTTCATGACTACCCCCTCCTCCACTGTAACTGTAGCACTCACTGGAGGAATTGTCTGTTCCTTCCAAGTCATCCCCCAGTCCACAGAACTCTTCTCAGATACTGGGTGTGATATGTGGTATCTTGAGCCTGGGCCCTAAAGACATCCATTCCTGTAATCTAGAAGACCTCTCAGCATCTCCTGTCTGTTGGCTTTAGACCCCAATTTCTATCTAAGAGTGATCTACCAGTAACAGCAAGCCAGATCATCCTCGTTATTACAAACTACTTATGACTGGAGAGTTAATTAATAGATATTTAGTAATTTTAGGTAGGAACTGGGATGTTCAATGGGTAGAGGGTCTGCCTGGAGTGCAGCAAGTTCTGAATTTTATTCCCAGAATCCTATAACCAGGCATGGCAGTGATGGATGCCTGAAAGCTTAGCACTCAGGAGGCTTAGACAGATCAATCAGAAGTTTAAGTTTATTGCCTACATAGAGAACTGGAGGCAAGCCTGGCATATATGAGACTCTGTCTAAAAAACAAAACAAAAACAAAAGAGGTGCTAGCTGTGAAGGCCTAATGTATAGTTTGTCACCTGGCCTCTACTGCACGAAGCTACACTTATTCTTGTCTGAGCCTGTGGTGATGTTTTGTTTGTGCTCTAACAAATAAAGTTTGCCTGGAGATCAGAGTGCGGAGCTAGCCACTAATTAGCCATAGAGGCCAGGGAGTGGTAGCATGTACCTGAATCCCAGCACTTGGGAGACAGAGGTAGATGGATTTCTTTGAGTTCAAGTATTTTTCCTACTGAGCTCCAACAGTCCACTCATCTTTCCGCTGGCCTCAGTCCTGCCCTGTGCTGGTGTTCCAGCTTCTCTTTCAGGGTTGTGACCTTCTTGTCCTGTCCCTGGTCTTTGCCTATGGATTTGGAATTGAGGGGAGGCACACACTCACTGGGCCAAGGCATCATGATGAGGCCATAATTTCAGGCTAGCAAACCCTTGACAGGATCCTATGCTGCCAGATTTGTGTATTGGGAACATCTTGAGCAAAATGTCAGGGAAAGCATCTCATGGCATCCTGCTGACCAAAAGCCCAGGCTGCTGAGGCTGCCATCTGCCCACAGCCTCTACTAGGCAATGATGTCTGTCTCGTACGGCCAGAACAAGAGGGATGTCAGCACACATTCCTTTCTCTGGGGGAAAATGCCCATTTCCTCTGCTCATTTGAAACAACCCATCCTTATGGTCTCCAGGTGTGACCAAGGTATGAGGAGGGAGATGACAGGTTTTTTTTGGTGAGACAAAGGATCAGAGGCTTAGTGAGGTGGATATGGGGGAAGATTGAGGTAGGGGAGAGTAAAGGAGAGACACAAAGCATAGAGGGCCTGTCTGCTAATTTTGACAATTAATCCTTAATTGTAGTAGGAAGGCTGCTTATTTGTTTTCTGGCTGCCCAGACTCCCAAAATAATCACACAGAAGCTATATTAATTAAGCCACTGCTTGGCCTATTAGCTCTAGCTTCTTATTGGCTAGCTCCTACATATTAATTTAACCCATTTCTATTAATCTGTGTATGACCACGTGGCAGTAGCTTACCAGAAAAGTTTCAGTATATCTGTCTCTGGCAGCGGCTCCCTGGCTTCTCTAAACTCTGCCTTTCTTCTCCCAGCATTCAGTTTAGTTTTCCCTGCTTACCTCTATTCTTTTGCCCTATCACAGGCCAAGGCAGTTTCTTTATTAACCAATGGTATTTACAGCATATGGAGGGGAATCCCACATCACTTAATTAAGCCATAGACTGGAAAAATTTCATTATTATCAACGCCCAGCTTTCTAACTACAGACATTTATTGTTTTTTTTAAATTAGTATAATTGTTTGAAAGCATTTTCTTTCTTTGATTACTAATTTATACCAAGAAAAGAAAACATGTCTGTTAGTTTTGGGAAAGAAAATATTTTCAAAATTAACCACAGACTATTTATATACCTCAATCCTGTTGCTGTCTATTCCTTTAGGGGGATGAATAGGAGGAGGAATGGGTGAGGCTTTTAATAATGGGATTTTCATTTGGCAAGAGAAGTGCCATTATGTCATGCCTCATCAGAACCAGCTTCCTGCCAGTGTCTTTCTCTGGACCTGGGCTATATGGGATTATGATGGTTCATTTTCATTGTCTACTTGACTGATTTGCTGTCACCTAGGAGAGCCACTTCCAGGTGTGTCTGTGATGGTGTTTACAGGGAGTCTAACTGAAGAGGGAAGATCTGCCCTAAGTTCGGATGGCACCATCACAATACCCGAGGGCTTAGAGAGAATGAGCAGGAGAATGGAGCTGAGCCCCATTGTCCCCCTCCCTCTGCCTCCTGACTGTGAGCACCATGTGGCCAGCTGCCTTGTCCTCTCTCCTCCATGGCTACAGCCATTCTTGTCTTCACGCGTCCCTGCTGCAATAGATGGTGACTTTAAAATCAACCCTGTGTCTCTTCAGCTGCTTTTGTCAGGCATCAGCCATAGTGATGAGAAAAAGATGCCCAGCACAGGGTCCCTCTGACACTGCTACCTCAGAGGCCTTTGGGAAGAAGGAGGGAAGAAAATCAACAGTCTCTTACTTAGGGATTTTCATAGGAAGTGTCTAGTGGCCAACATCCTGATGTCCCGTAGGTGCCATTGTGTCAGAAAACAAAAGACTATAGACACTGGAAGCTATTTTTATTGTTTCCATAGTAAGTTTAGAAATTATTGTGTTTTTTTGTTTGTTTGTTTGAGATCTGGTCTCACGTATTCCAGTCAACCCCCGAACTCTATACAGCTGAAGATAAACTCTTGACCCTCCTGCCTCCACCTCCCAAGTTATAGGATTATAGGCATGTGACACCATGCCCAGCTTTAAAAGTTAATTTGTTTAAAAATATTATTTCTTTGAGAAATTTGGACAGCATGCATTCATCATATTCACAAACCCCAAGTCCTACTGGGTTCACTCTCTTTCCCTTCCCACTCAATTTCATGTTCTTTAAACAAAACACAAGTGCAGCTTGTGTTGCCCATGTGTTCTTGGACTGCAGCATAGTAGACTTACTAGGGTTAAACCCTTAGAGAAAACTGCTTCTCCAACTATCAACTGCCAACAGCTCCTTAGGTAAGGGGTGGGACTTTGTGGCCACCTCCACCTCCCTTATCCTCTGAGCTTTGGCCAGGCTTGCGCAGGTCTTGGTGTGGTGAACGCTGTCATAACTGCCTGTGAGCCCATACGTACAGCGGCTGTGCTGTGCCCAGAAGATACTGCTTTCTTGTAGCCATCCACCACCTCTTGTTTTAGTGTTGCTTTTGCCCACTCTTCCACAATGATCCCTCAGTCCTGGGAGGAAGGAGTGCTTCCTTCAGGGCTGATCATTATACATGCTCTCATTGTCTGAACCTTGACCTCTTGTGGCTGTCACCAGCTCCTGCATATGGAAGATCCTCTGATGCATTAATCTGGGGGTGGAGGTTGGAGGACAGGCATGAAACACATGCTCGTGCAGGCCGTGGGGGATCTAAATTAGTTTTTAAATAATCTGACATTTGAAGAAACAATGTTACAAAGGGAAAACGATGTATCAGTGGTAAGTAGATAGATGGCTATCTGTCATTCCTTGGATCGAGTGGACTTCCAGGGACATGGGCATTTCAGTTCTAAAATGAATACAGTCTTGCCAAAGTGAGTCAAATAGATAGCTGCCAGAAAGGGGGGCAATTCTTCAGAACCAAAGACAGGGTCTTGCTTCTTTCTTCTAACTGCCTCAGACACAGGCATTACTTCAACAGGCTTTATTTAAGGTTCTAATGTTGTGCTCATGGATCCCAACTGTCATCACCAGTGAAGTAATGTAGCTAACTCAGAGATACATAAGAGAGAAATAAATCAAATGTTAACAATGTCAGCTTGCAGTTTGCTAAACTTGCCGTTGAAAGGTTGAATATGTGTTCTCTTTCTTAGAACATGTCTGGAAAGTCCAAAGCTTGTGATTCATCATTAGACCCAGGTTTTATGGATATTTAAGAGACATCTCATTATTCTGAATATATATATATGTATTCATCTTTTGGGTCATTTGTCTGACTTCCAGTTTCAGTTAGATAGAATTCAATTTCTTGTCCCTCTTTCTCTATTATGTCTGTCTAAAATTTGATTGACCAGTCATGTGTCTTCAACAGTGAAGAAACAGATGACTGATAGTGTGAATGGTATAGGTAACCATCAACATGATTTAATAAATAATTATGGGGAGTTAATCTGTTGTGCTAATCAATAATACCGCATGTGGGTAGAACCTAACATTGACGGAACATTATACAAAGCAGTGTAAAGTCGTCAAGGAGCAAGGTTCATAAAAAGCAAGCATGTTGTATTTCGTACCCATCCTTCGTGACATTGTTCCTGGGGAGGTGAACTAATGTCTGCTCATCCCAGATTGAGACCAGATGACACCCAAAAGGAAGCATATCCTCAAAGTCCAACCTGGTAAACCAATTTAGGTTACTTATTGCAATATGGGTCCGGGGTTACTTATGGGAGCAGAAATGGCTCAAAGACAACTCACCAAAATCGCATCCCAACATGGATGGCAGCTCATGAAAGCTGGAATCCTGGAGTTCGCTCAGTACTTACAGGCAGTTCAGCGGGTCAAAAAGTATCTTTTCCAAGCATCTGAATTTGTCTGAGCTTCTTCCAGGCGGTGTGGCTAGTCTTATGTAAGTTTGGGGAGGAAAGGCGGAACCTAGTGAATCTGTTCAGTTTCAAGGGCTTCCTGAACTTTTGAGTTTGTTTACTTCCTGTGCTTAATGAGCTCCCTGCAGGGGGAATGTTTCCCCTCCCTTTAGACAGTCTTGTGCCTTAAGGAGCTTCCTTCCATGATGGAAGGCTTTGTCTAAGAGGGAACTGCTGCACAGCACTGCAGATGGCATCTTAATGAGGGTTTTAGAAATGATATTTATCAGGAGTTGAAGGAGAATCATAATCATATGCCCTGGAAATAGATAAGGTGGTTATTTACGTGCACAAAGCCATTGTGAGGTATCAGTTTTTCTTTAAGTTAAAAATATTACAAAATTCCATGAAGGCAATCTAAATAAAACAGAAACATCAACCATCCTTTCCCTGAACACAGACTCTCTTTTAAACCTTCTTTTTAGCTTTATGTTTCTGTACAACATGTAGATTAAGCATTAGATTGGACAAATTGCAGTTGTTCTGGGTTAGAAATGGTTGTGTATAATTAATTGTGTGTGCTCCGCCTTATAATTCCTATTTCTGTCTTGCTGAGGGAGAAATGGAATTGAAAACTGAGATGATGATTTACTGAAGAAAAGCGAAGGAATTTCTGTGTGGCTTCTCTGATCCCCAGTCCAATCTCTCTCTGTGTTTTTCTGCTTTTTATTTCCAGATCCAATGATTCTGTCCGGCAGTTTTGGAGAAGTGTCTGTAAGCTTGCTGACTTTCATCCTCCCAACATCCCAGAAAGAGTCTGAATGTGTTCACTTGTGAATGCAGAAAACCTTGTGGCCATAATGGAATGAAGCTATGTGAATTCCAAGGGTGGGTTATAAAAGGCTGTACAGGTTCTGCTTTGTTCTCTTAGAATGTTCATTCTTAGGAACTCCAATCAACATGTTGTATGAAGTTTGAATCCCACACAGGTGCTCCAGGCCATAGGATTCTAATCTAATCATCTTGGCCTGAACCCTAGGTGTGGTCATGCAGGAGGTTCCCCTAGCCACATGAGAAGATCTTGCTGAGCATCTAAGGTGGTGGGGCAGAGACAAGCCACTCCTGCCTTGCTCTTCTCACATTCCTGATCCACAGCATCCATGCTTATGATAAAGTTATTGTTTCTGGCCACTGAATTTTCAGGAGGTGGTTATACTGTAGTAGGAAACTGGAATAGTGAGGAATATGCACTTCTAGTTTGGGATTTTAGGCTTTCTTCTCAGTTTATAAACTAGGTAGGGTAGCTCCAAGGTCATATGCGCCAACCTGCCACCCTTTCTGCCTTTTGCTACTGGTTTTGCAAACTACTGTTAAAACCAGTAGGTTGTAGGCCTTTATATTGTAGAATAATCTTTTTGTATGCTATGAAGATGTGTCTTTGCCAAATGGCCTTCTGATTGGTTTAATAAAGAACTGAATGGCCAATAGCTAGGCAGGAAGAGGTTAGGTGGGACTTCCAGGCAGAGAGAAAAGTGGAGGGGGACGAATCTAGGCATGAGAGAGATGCTAGAGGACATGGAGAGGAATAGGAGGTACAAGCTGGAAGAGAGGTAAAAAGCCACAAGGCAAAATATAGATGAATATAAATGGGTTAAGTTAAGTTATAAGAGCTAGTGGGACAAGCCTCAGCTATAGGCCAAGCTTTCATAATTAGCAAAAAGTCTCCATGTTGCTTTTTGTGAGCTGGTGGCCCAAAGAAAAATCTGTCTACACCTTTTTTTGACATTATTTGTTGAAGCAGCCTAGCTACTTTTCACAGGACAGTAGCAATGTTGTTCAGGAGGAGACACAGAGGCCTAGCATTTCTTGAGGGATTGTTTAGAGATTCTAGAAGATAAATGAAGCCTCTAGTCTACCTTTGAGTAAAGAATGCTCCCCTATCAGGGAATGTGGAATATTGCTATATACTTCGTGAACATATGCCACTATGGTTTGGTTTATAAAGAAGCTGACTGACTAGTAGCTGGACAGACAGAGGTTAGATGGGACTTTCAGACAAAAGGAGAGCATGAAGAGGGAGAGAAAGAGTCTCAAAATTGTGAGTGGATGCAGAGAGAAGGAGATGAACTTGTTCTAAGGAAAGGTACCAAGTCACGTGGGAGGGCATAGATAAGAAATATGGGTTAATTTAAAATATAAGAGTTAGATAGTAATAAGCCTGAGCTATTGAATGAGCATTTATAATTAATAAGTCTCAGTGAGGTTATTTGGGAGCGACTGCTGGGACACAGAAGAACTCTGTCTACAAGGGTAGGTCATCTTTCATGACTGATCACTCAGCTTTGGATGCACGTGTAATAATAAAAGAGGACGGGGACACTGACCTAGTCAGCCACATCAGGTGACCAATGACATGACAGATGTTGCAAGCAGATCATTTTCACATCTGGAGTCTGGCATTTCTGCACGAAGAATGAGAAGACTTAAGGGATCCTCTTTCTTGCTGTGGTTGGGACTTCTGTTCCTTAGCATGCTCCACAGTGCTAGGCACTAATCTGGGGCAGGTTGAGGATCTGCCAAGTGTGAAAGGTAGAGCTTGGAAATTGTGTTATTAAAATCTAGATAAATTAGTGCTCTGGTCTTATTCCTGGGATGTTACTGGACCCTTTTGAACCCATTCCCTCTTTATATGATTCATGCCATTATACAGTGATATGATGTAAATATGGAGTGAATGACATAATAAATACAGTTGTTAGATTCTACTTCTGCTTAAAATCCTTTTTAATGCCATTTGAAATGATCTGGAGAAAATGATGTTCATTGGAATGTTCCTGAGAAAGAAAAAGGCATCTTTAAAAACCACATTTATGGGGGCTAGAGAGATTGCTCAAAGGTGAAGAGCTCTTGCTACTCTTACAGAAGATTTAGGTTCTATCCCAGCACCTACACTATGACTCATACCCATCAGTAACTCCAATTCCAGGAAAACTAATGCCCGCTTCTGGTTTCTGAGGGAACCGCATGCTTGTGGTGCACATATATGTAGACAAAAGACTCATAAAATAAAAAGTTAAACTAATCATTACAAATTACATATATTTATTTTATATGTACACATGCATGCTACAACACATGTGTAGAGGTCAGAGGACAGCTTATTGTATCAGTTCTTTCCTTCTACCATGTAGGACCTGGAAGATCTAATTCAAGTCTCCAGGCTTGGCAGCAAGTACCTTTACCCACTGGGTCATCTCACAGCAACCCCCACCCCGTCTCCATGAAAGCATTTTCATGGAGACCTGTAAGTACGTGGGGTTGTACTGTGGTCCCTAAGGAGTAGGGCTATATACTACCTGTGGGTGACATGGGAGAATTCTGTTGGTTGCTCTGGACAGGCTTAGGTGTCTCCATGTCTTCAGAGACCTCCTCTAGAGTCCAAGATAATTCAATGGAATGGAGAATTTCCTATGGAAGTCGACCTGGGTCTGAAAGGATCAGGGCATCGGAACTGGGGCTATAGAAGCAACAGACACAGGAAGAAACAGAGGATGTAAATCTTTGAGTTCATGGGTATTGGGAAGGCGTTTGACTCCTACACGTGATGGAACTAGTTGCTGAGGAAAGTTGAACCGAGTCTCTGAGTGGCAGGCCCATCTCAGGGCAAGGTTTTTTTCTCCTCTTCCTCCTCCTCCTGTGGTCCCTCTCTCTTCCTCCTCCTTCTCTTTAAAAACAAAACTAAAATAAGGAGTGGCTGATTTAGTAGAGTAACTGAGAAAACCACTGAGCCTGAATCTTTGGTCTCTCAGCTAGGTTAAAGAATATTTTGGCCTGTGAGCATTTCTATTACTTAGGGAAAGTATCAGAGATTTTGCTCACATATCCTGGCGCTTTCCCCAGAAATAATATTATTGGCAAAGAAGGACTGATGGAATAAAAAATTAATGTAAGAAATGTATTTGTTTGCCTAGAATATAATTTCTTTTCGTACTGACCCAACCAATTTTTCCTTAGACCTTGGGTCTGTGACTCTCTGAATGACAGTGCTATTATTTCACCTTAGGTGATTTTGTTTTGTTTCTGTTCTGGAAACAAGTTATAAGTCAAACTCTAGAGTTTGTTTAAAAAACTTGGCAAGTACTATATTCAATCAGAGCTAGAAAGCAGAGTTCAGGCAGACTGAACCAAGGAACAACATAATAGATACCAGGTCATGGCTAAGCCTCTGTTTCTCCTTATGACTAATTACACAGATTCAATGACTTGTCATTTTTCTTTAAAATCTTTAGTGTGTGTGCATGTGGTGTGTGTGTGTGTGTGCACTTGCATGAGTTTCTGTGCACTGTGTGCATACAGAGGCTAGAAAATGGCACCAGATCCCATGAAACTAGAGTTATAGATGGTTGTGAGTCACCAGGCCAGTGCTGTGAACTGATCCTGAGTCTTCTGTATAAGAGCAGTAAGTGCTTTGTAATGGTGAGCCACCCCTCCAGCCTACCTTTCCCACCATGGTGATTGGAAGGTGGTTGCCTTTGCACCAGGCAAGGCATGAGGGATCTAGACACAGCCTTCACATGTAATTGATCCAAATATTCTTAAAGGAACATCAGGGGTAATGATTGCTCAGTAAAAATAATACTGAGTGCTAAAGCTATTTGGTCAAAAGTGAGATTCCAGCCCTCCAACACCCTATATCAAAAAAGGCTGGAGTGTAATATATAGTTGGGGGTGTCACCCCAGCCCCTGGCACTTACCCTTGGGGCGCCCAATGGAGTGCCAATGGAGCAGAAAGCTCCATCTCAGGTCTTCTCCCCATGGGAGTTGCCTTGGGCCAGACTCTACCCCCAGGAAAGCCTGCCAAATGCTGAACCCTCCCCAGGGAGGGTCAGGACCACTCCCACAGGCTATGTAGGCTCCTACTGGAAAAAGAAATACATGGTTTCGGGTTTTGCACGTGCTCTCCCTCTCTGCGTGTTGTGTCCCCCCACCCCCACCCCCTCCGTCCATGCTCCTGGCCACCCGAGAGCGCTGCATTCATTAAACGTGGGTATAGGCATTTTTGAATTGGGTCTAATTGGAGTTATTTTGTGTCGGTGGAGAGGATCTTCTTAAAATTTTTCCTAACAGATGGAGGGGCTCTTCTTAAGATTTTTTCTAACACTATTAACCAGAGATTATGATCGGTGAAAGAAAAGAAGCATCTTTGAATACTCATTAAGTGTCATTACTTAAATATTCATTGTCTTTTTAAAGGCCCGCAATGATCTTGTGATGTGAGTGTTACTATTTCCACAGATGAGGTCAGGCAATACAAATGGTGGCTCTCATGGTTTTGTTGTTGTTGTTGTTCTTTGTTTTGTTTTTTGAGACAAGGTCTCACTGTGTATCCATGACTGGGTTGGAACCCCTAATGTAGACCAGGTTGGCTTGAACTCAGAGATCTGTGCCTCTGCCTCCATGCCCAGCACCGACTTGGTCTTCTTACTGTGTCTGCTTAGCATTTAAATGTGTTGTCTCTCCATCAGCCAGCTAACCAGCTTTCTCCATTAATACACCGGACTCAGAACATGTTTTTCTTCGAACCCAAACCTAAGTGGTAAAACAAAGGAGCCACTGTGAGCCAAAAAAGAAAACTTTCAGTTCTGTACTTTCGTTTTTGGCCAGTGTTCATCTTCTTTTGCTCCTTTAGTCCCTTAGAGAAAAACCGAGTTCTTTACCAAGAACGGCATAGAGAATGGAACCTGTCACGGCGTTTTCCAGTGCAGAATATGGAGACTGAAGACAATAGGTAGGAGATTGTGAAAAAAGTCTGGCTCACTTCCTGAAGAGGATTCGCAGTGTTAGCAGAGTTAGTTAGAGAGGCAAGCCAAGGTGTCTCCTTCTCAGCCGTGGATCAGTACCCAGGTTTGCTGAGTCCCAGGACTGCCTGAAGCTCAGAGCCCGGCGCAGCTGCTAATTTATCAGCTTTGCTTTCCTGCAATTGTAAAAACAATGGTGTCAGCCATGCGAGGTCCTAAGATAGACTTTGTAGTAGATGAGGGAATAGAACTGAGTGATTGGCAGGGCACTGCAGGGGAATGTGATATAACAACCAGACATTGTCATCCGATAGGTGATTACAACAACATTCTTGTTCTTGAACGACATTCCCCTAAGTTTCAAACAGTTCTTCTTATTCTTTTTTAAAAGAGATTCAACAATTGTCTAAATTATTATCATAAAAATACATTCCAGTTACTTTTGTTGGCTCCCCACGTGGCCCTGCTCACTTGTTATTGTCCTAAAAATAGAAGACAGATCTGTTAGAGACTTTATTATTTTTATTTTGAGGCAAGTACCACTGTGTAGCCAAGGCTGGCCTTGGATGCAGTTCCCCTTTTAAGAGTACAAAGAATCCTGTCCTTTGTCTGTCTCCTCCATTAATCTAAGTCTTGGATGTTACGGTTACCCCCAGAGTTAGATGTTTATTTCTTGTAGTTGGCCTACATAGTCATATCATATCTCAGAAGAGGGCTGGGCTGTATGTTACTCAGTTGGCAGAGGGCTTGCCTAGCCTTCTCAAAGCCATAGGCTTTATCTCCACACTTCCTAAACTGGGTGTGGTGGTGTACACCTGCAATCTCAGCTTTTAGGAGGCTGAGGCAGGAGGATCAGAAGTTCAAACCAGATACACAGTGAATTCAAGGCTAGCCTTGGCTACATAAGACCCATGAAAACACCAGTAGAAACAATAAGTACCCCAGCATGGAGCTCACACAGTCTAGCCTGACCTTCAGCATTGACATGAAACTAGGAAATTTTTAAAAATTAGGGGTATCACTGGCTAGGGATTAGTAGGTAGGGAAACACACTTGACATACATTGGAGAAATATTTTTATGAGAACTTTTTTATTGTTTTTATTGAGCTATACATTTTTCCCACTCCCCTTCCTTCCTCCCCTTTCTCCTTCTACCCTCCCCCTGTCCCCCACACTCTCAATTTCCTTAGGAGATCTTGTCTTTTTCTCCATCCTAAGCAGATCCATGTATGTCTTTCTTAGGGTCCTTTTTGTTGTCTAGGTTCTCTGGGGTTGTGGTCTGTCTGTAGGTTGGTTATCCTTTGCTTTATGTCTAATATCTGCTTGTGAGTGAGTACATACTATATTTGTCTTTCTGGGTCTGGGAAACCTCACTTAGTATGTTTTTTTTTCTAGTTCCATCCATTTACCTGTGAATTTCAATATGTCATTTTTTTTAACCATTGTGTAAATGTACCACATTTTCCTTATCCAATCTTGGGTTGAGAGGCATCTAGCTTGTTTCCAGCTTCTGGTTATTATGAACAATGCTGCTATGTTCAAAGAGAAATATTTTTATAAACAAAAACCGATTGAGAAATGAGGCATGTAGGAAGGGGCTGATATTGCATTTCCCTGCGGCCAAGAGAAAACAAGAGAAGCATCCCCTGTGTGAGAAGCTGTGGTTGTGATACATAATTTTTATTAAGATTATAAATAATATACAGGACCCTGGAAATGAAGCACTGGCATGTAAAAGTCTCTTTCAAACCATTTAATGATAATATGACACGGGTGAAACTCTGTCTCTTCCAATTATAGTTTCTCTTACCTCCTTGAGAGATATCGAATATGCACTTGCTGTGTAAGAGTTAATGACTATCATTATTAAGAATAAACAGAAGAAGGGCTGCAAGATGGCTCAGAGATTAAAGCTTGCTACTAAGACTGCTGATCTGACTTCGATCTGCGGGACCCACAGAGTGGAATGAGGTAATCAGCTCTGGCCAGTTGCCCTCAGACACCGTATGCACAGTGTGGAATTTACAGAGCCTTCCTCGCACATAAATAGATAAATAAATAAAATGTGACCAAAATGTCAAGAGGAAGGAGAGTTTCAGAATAAGATAGTGTCTTCCTTTACTGAGCGTTTGGTTTAGCTCCCGTGATAAAATACTCACACCAGGGAAGAACGGTTTACTGTCCAGGGTTTGTGCCCAGCTGGTAGCCGATCTTATCCATGGGAGAGTTTGTCACAACAACTTAGAGGTCCACAGCTTGATTTTATCAGGTGACATTAACACACATGAACTTTTGCTTTTCTCATTGCTGTGACCAAGTGCCCGAGAAAAAGTGGCTTATGCAGGAAGGAGAATTTATCCTGGTTCCCAGTTTGAGAAGGTGGTGTCCTTCAGGGTAGGGACGCATGGTGATGGTGGCAGTGTCAGCTCCAGGCAGTAGTGGCTGGGGTGGGAAGTGTGCCTTCCTTCACACCAGCAACCAGAAAGCAAAGGAAGGAGTTCTCTTGCTGGCCTGTCTCCCTCCTTTCCCCATTTTTATTTAGCCTGAAACCACAGCCCATAGATGGGTGCTACCCACATGCAGGGTGTGTCTTTTCTATAAGTTCTACCTCTCTAGAAATTCTCTCTCTCTCTCTCTCTCTCTCTCTCTCTCTCTCTCTCTCTCTCTCTCTCTCTCACACACACACACACACACACACACACACACAGAGCTATATTTCATAGGTGATTCTGAGTCCAGTCAAGATGGATCATTACCATGTCAAGTTAAAGTTAGCAGTGCTATTTACATCTAGCAGAGTGAAGGTTCCTTTAGACCCGAGTCCTTGCTAAAATACTCAGATTCCTGTTTTCATTTGCCTCCCTCCTTGCTCAGGGACACAGCTCTGCACTGCCAAGCCAGCACTCAAGTCCTTTCCAGGAGTACTTCTGATAATTTATAGCTGTCTAAAAATTATGAAAATCATAGCTGAGAAAAAACAATGTGCATGATGCATTTGATGAGGGTGTGAAGTTAATTTTCTCTTTTGAAATGTAAATATTCTTTTCAAAACCAAGAGGATGGTGAATGGATAATAAGGACTGTCTTACTGTTTTGTAGCACAGAGCGAGGAGCCACTGGCCTATGTGGAGGAACGTTATTATAGGCTACCCCTTGCTGTGGCTGTGGAGAGCAAGGCCCCTGAGAATGCTTTTAAAATTTAATTATATTTATTTGTAAGCATTGCTGTTTTAAAGCTGTGTGTGCACGTGTGTGTGTGTGCGTGTGTGTGTGTATGTGTGTGCATGCAGAAGCAAGTTACACAGTATTCATATTAAGGTCAGAAAACAGCTTGTAGGAGTCAATTCTCCTCTTCTATCATGTAGGTCAGGGATTGAACTCAGGCTGTAAGACAGGGCAGCAAGTGCCTTTACTCTTGGAACTGTCTTGCCAGCCCAAGGACGCCTTTTATCAGATGATGCAGAGTCAGGGCAGGGCTCAAAAGTCTAGTAGATGTGTGACCTCATAGACAATCTAGGCTTGCTCATTGAAAACATTCCAATCTCTGGAAACTTGGGGGTTACTTGTAATCTGTGATTGTACGAAGAGAGGAAAGAAATATTGGTAATAGATTTGAGTTTGAGTTGGTCATTGTGTTATTACTTTTCTGTTCTGTCATAACATACTCTGGCAAAACTACTTAACAAATAAATAGGGGCTCAATCTGATACTCAAGGCAATGTCTTCACTGTGAGCCCCCAAACAGGACATGGTAGATAGCACACTGTAATCACTCTGAGCACAGACCCCATCCCCCAATGAGGCTGCTTCTTGGCTCTTATCTGCAGAGTGACTTGGAAAGGGGATTTTAGTGAATCTGCTTCTCGGTGTGAGATCCCGTTTGTTTCAGCGAGGGTTTGGAGAGGGATCTCCAGTTGCTGCCCTCGCACTCATGGTTAGCTCACAGCAGCTCACAAATGCTGGCTCAGAACTGCCGTGGGGTGTGGAGCCTGTGCTCTAGCAGGCCAGAATGATGAGACAGAAACAGAGACGTGTTCAGGCTCAATGCAGGACACCTGAGTGCCAGGCTGCATTTCTTAAAAAGAAACTCTTTTTTTTTTTTTTTAAGGTAGGGTATCTGGATATGCACAGGACAATCACAACCTCCAAACTCCTAAGATGTTGGTTGAGTTAGGAGAGGTGTCTACTATGGGGGGGCATTGGACGATGAGTGGAACTATGTTTTTGTTTCACAATGAGAGAAAATGCTTCTGGAATTGAGAGTGCAGAGCTCCCGGAAAGTCTCGAGCATCTTATACCACGGAGGACAGATCTCTTCTCACTGAAAAGAATGATGAGACCCAAAATATCAGTACTGTCTAGGCTGGGAAATCTTGCTATAAGGCGAAGATATTGTTACAGTAGTCATTTGGGGCCACTTTAACAAAATACCAGAGACTGGGAATTATTAATAGCAAAAAGTTGATTTCTTGTAGTTCTGGGAGGTTCAGGATCAAGGAACCTGAAACGAATTGGTCAGGGATGCTTTTTGGTTCCTTACTGGTTTTCTTCTTTCCAAGGTAGAGGAGGAGAACCCATGACTTTGGTTCTACTTTATAATGGTACCAATCACATTTGTGGGGACCTGTCCTTGACCGAATCATCTCCCTTGGCATCCTACGTTCTAACACCATCACTTTGGGGTTAGGGTTTCAGCACAGGCTCTTAGCACACCATATGGACCACAGCCCAACCCAAGAGCATCAGATCTTGCCCTGTAGCTCTTGAAGACAAGGATGCCTATGAGGTGCTAATATTTAGCTGGAGAGAGAGATATAACAACAGAGCATGGATGTTTCTGTTTCAGGCCCCTTACACTGGTTCCTAAAGAAAAGGCAAGAAACGTAGGTCCATGTCTTCTGCTTCCATATCCTGTGATTTGCCCAGTACCACCTCATTCACTCAGCAGGTGTTCTACACAGTCCGCAGGAAACTTCATCTACAGAGGGTACTTTGTTAGGAAATAACCCAAATTGAAGTTTGAAAAATATAAAACAAATCCATGAGTGACAAATGCTTTCAGAAATGAGGTTTTCCGACCAAGTTGAAGAATCACGTCTCAATTGCCTATGATTTTTGAAGCAAAAAAGTTAACTTGTGAGAAAATGGCCCAAGTGTGAGAATGTTTATAAAAAGGGTTTCAAGTACATGTATTTTAGTGAGTTGTAGAGAGGAATAACCCTTTATGTTAGAACCAGTGTGGTCTATGATGTAATACTATAAGAAAACATAGATTTCTGGGGGGTTAGGAAGATAATTTTATTGTAATGAATTTCTAATAGATCTAGGGCTTTAAGAATATAATCCAATATTATGAACTTACTTTAAGCATCTTTATGATCCACATTTGTTGTTGCTGTTTTTTGTTTTGAGGCAGGTTCTTACTCTATATAGCTTTAGCTGGTCTGGAATTCACCGTGTAGACCAGACATATCTCAAATACCCAACGATCTTTACACTTCTGCTTTTTCCATGCTGAGATTAAAGATGTGTGCCACCATTCCTGGATTATTTTTAATTATTTAAGTTTTATGTTGAAAGTAAAAGAAAAACCAACTTGTAAAAATTCCTCTTCAATTCCTATTTTCTCCTTCTCAACTCTGAACCATATCTCTGAAAATACTGTTTATAATTTTTTGACTTTCCCTCCATAATGTCACTAAGCATATTCATGACAATAAAACTATGCCTCATTGAATTTTTTCTTTAAAATTTTGTATTTTCTGTGTTTGGGTGTTTTGTTTGTACCTATGCCTGGTGTCCTTGGAAGCTAGAAGAGGGCATTGGATCTCCTGGGGCTGGATTTACAGATGCTTGTGAGTTGCCCTGTGGGATCAAAGCCAGGACATCTGGAAGAGCATCCAGTGCTCTCATGGCTGAGACATCTCTCCAGACCCTATGACTTGTCATTGGCCTGCATACAGAATCACCCTGTTATTTATCTTGAGTGATGTTTCCCCATCAGTCTGTGAAGAGTTTTCTAATTTGCTTTGATTTCATGACTACACGGTATTTAGTTGTTGGGATAAAACATTACCCCCTAACTCATCACCCGCAGACCTTTATGATGAGCCCCACACATCACACACATCATCATAGCATCTCAAATATTTTGCAGGTGTTCCACTGAACTCATTATTGAACTATTATATCATGTATGTATGTATGTATATATATATGTATATATATATATACAACATCATTATGTAGTATATGAGAGTTGGGTATGGAGAAAGGCATTAGGATTAACGTATGAAGGAAGCCTATGAGTGGAAAGACTGGAACCCTCCTCCAGTAGAACTACATGTAATAAACAGAGCACATACCAACACACCCACCCCACCCCCACCAAAAAACAAAACCCAGTCAGCTATACCAACCCAGGGGAAGACTGGCTGGAGCTAAGTAAGTAACCTGAAAAGATTTGAACCCACACGACATGGGGGTGTCAGAGCATCTTCCAAGCTCAGTAAGCCACTTCTTCCCTTCAGTGTGCCTTCTCATCCTTCTTAAGAAATCATCTTGGGTGCTGGAGAAGGATGGTTAGGAGTACTGGCTTCTATTTAGAGAACCAGACTTTAATTTTCAGCACTCACACAATCCCTGGGGCTCACATCTTTCTGTAACTTCAGTTTCACGGGCTCCAATGATCTCTTTTGGCCTTTGCAGACACTGCATGCAAGTGCTGCAAGGACATACATGTAGGCAAACATACATAAAATAAATAAGCAAAATATTAATAAACCATACCATCTGTATGTCTGTCGCTATATATGTGGTCCTGGGCCAATCCATTGTTCTGGAACAGAATAACCCGGGCGTTTCTCTGGGTGAGCTCCAGACTTTAGTCTGCACCTGTTGGTTTGCATATCCACAAACAACATGCAGGATGTCATTGTGACGTATATAATTGTGCTTTTTTTCCTTTCTCTCCTCTCCCCACTGCTCTTCCCTCCTCTTCTTCACTACCTCTTGCTGGCCCCCTTCCTCTCTCAAACAGGTCCCCTCCCACTTCTGTTTTCATGTCCCATGGTTATGTTGCTCTCTCCCTCCTCCCTTCTCCATTTAAACCTCTTATCTTTTGGTATACTTTCTACCTGTCTACACGTATAATAATTTAAATGTATAGAGTGTTCTGCACGGGAGAACACTTGCTATATTTGTCTTACTGAATATGGATTATTTTGCTTAACACAATAATCTCTAATTTTCACCCATTTTCCTCAAAACACAGTTGAATGAAATTCCATTGTGTGTATGTATCATGTATCACATTTTATCTGTTCACCTCTGGAAGTAGGGAAGGTACAAGTCAAAGTGCACACTTTTATTGTCTGGGAGAGACTATTTTGTGTTCTTCCAGGATGGAGCTGAGCATCTCGCTTCCCCGGGGAGGGGGGTGTGCATTTAGGTTGGTTCTGTTTGCAGGCTACTCTGAGTAATAAACGCACATGAGCAGGTGCCTCTGCAGCAGACGTAGATTCCTTTGGGACTGTTCCGGGGAATGATACAGCTAGATTATACGGCGATGTAGGCAGGGTAGAAAGGTAGGGAACTGAAGCAGAATTAATAAAAACTCAAAGAGAGAAATTGGGGTTCAACCTGAAGACCCGAAAAACAAAGCCAGCCCCTGGCTCTTCCCTCAACCTCAGTTCGAAATGGCAATTCTGCCTCCAGAAATCTCAGAACGAGACTGAGAAATGTCTCCTCCTGTTTTATACTTCTCTCCAGGGCTGGGATTAAAGGTGTGGACCACTGGGATTAAAGGCAAGCACTGCCTGGTTTCTATGGCACCTGGTGTAGCTACTGAGATTAAAGGTGCCTGTCATTGTGGCTACCGAGATTAAAGGTGTATGCCATTGCTGGCTAGTCTGTAAGGCTGACCAGTGTGGCTCTTTACTTTCCCGATCTGCAGGCAAGCTTTATTTATGAAAATACAAGTGAAGTGCCCCTGCATGGAGCAGATAGATAGGAGACATGAAAGAAGAGAGAAACAGCATATCACCAGTGGAAAACCAAGAATTCCTGCCCAGTTACCAGGTGTTTAAGGCTCCTCTCCTTTCCCACACTGGCAGAGAAAGGGTTAAACTCCTGTGCGGCATTCCTGACTCCCGCTTTCCTTCTCAGGTTGTAATTCTAGCAAGGCCTCTTCAGAGCCACCTCCCTTAGCCTCCTTTATCAAATAGGAGAGAAAGGGGATGGGGAGATGTAGCTTTTGCTATGCTAGTGATGTTTGTGGCCAATCCTAAGACATGCAATTGCTTACTGTCCTTTGAGGTCCATGCCTGGTAGAGCCTATGTTCCCTTGGGAAGTACATATCCATGATGGGCTATGTCGCTGTCTTTCTGTGCTCTTTCCTCTCAACCCTCTTGCATAGACAGCTAAAACTCAGTAGCTGTCCATTGGACTTTGAAGTAGGCTCCTGTGTTGTCTGTGCAGGTTGACTGCGCACTCTTCCTGCCTCAGCCTCTCAAATGCTATACTGACACACAGGCGCCAATACTAACCACCTCTCACACCTGCAATTTGAACATGAAATTTACTGTTATCAAGCTGTCTCTATTTTTCATTTGATTCTTTGGAACCTGAATTCCGTCTCATTTCGTACCGATACTGTAACCTTTAAAGATTGCTTTTCTTTGCATTGCACAGTATGAACTCTCAGGCTCTGTTTCAATGTCTCAGAATCACTTCTGGGATGGATCTCTTTTATTTCAATACAAAACTAAGTTTTACTTCAAGAGACAAAATAAAAAGTCTGTTTTTAACTGTGTAAGCTAAACAAGCACATCTATGGAACAGATACTTTGGGATTGAATTATGTTATTTCCATGTTTTGTTTTTTTCTTTTTAGGACAGCCTTCCATTCCATAGCTTTTATGTTTATTTTGTCTCCTTGTTTGCAGTCCTGTAATTTATAAAGGTCTGCAGTTTTGTATTTCTGTAATTATAACTTCCTGTAGCTTTCTACATTTTTAGGCATATGACAGCCCCCAAATGTGAGTTAGAATTTAATTAGCATCTAATCCTTGTCAGTATTGTGTCGCTATAGCTGAGAGTCGGCGATTGATGTGCAGTAAGAATTTTCTCACAGTTCTTGAGGCAGGGGAGGCCATGGTGAGTTCCTCCTCCGACAGGGCCTTGTGGAACTAGTCTCCCTGCTTAGCTTCCCCCGACCCCCACTGTGATTTGTCTGTTTAATTGACCTATAGAGGATGGATGGCTGAGTCTGGCTTGTTAGGGCTGCTAGGGCTCAGGCTCTGACCCTAATAATTCTGGCGACCCTGGCCTGATGACCTCTAGACACCTCACTTCCAGCCCTCAGCGCCTGACTTTTGGACGGTCCATGTTCGAGGCATGGAAGTGTGGTCCTGTGTCCTAACACATGTTCTTTCTCGTGTCCATTGCTTAAAATTCGCCAGGAAAATCCAGGTGTGCTTCCTCTCTGGGCTTCTACATGTGTCAATATTCTGTCCCCTAGTTTACACCTGAGAGATGAGTCTGCTTTACTGCCCCATTCCTGGAATGGCTGTGCTTGGGCACATGGGCCCTCATTCAAAGACGTCAATTTCTTCACATTGGCTATAAGTCCTGGACCCCAGTTTTGAGCTTAGGCCCCATTTGTTGGTCACCAGTATTTTCCCTAGTCATATTTGAATCCATTTTCTTTCTCTCCTTTATCTCTTGATGGGTTATTGCCTTGCTGGTGTGGGGGGAGGTCGCTGTCACAGGATGCCCGTGCTTGTTTGAAGACTTTACAGTTCCAGGGCTTTTTAGACCTTTACTACAGACAGTTCCCTCCCCAAATACTCTTCATATGTGCAACTATTTTAAAATTAAAAGCAATGTAAAAACTGGTCTCATTTCCTCTGTTACACAAAGCAAACTGGGTCCAGGAGGATTTTCTTCACCAGTCATGTTTACCCCTCTCTGGTTCTGACTGTGAAAGAGGAGAGGTGACAGATAGACCTGGGAGAGAGGGAAGGACTGGGCGGGAGGGGGTGGGGGAGGGGGTGACAGGGGAGTACCCTCCCTCAGGACTGAGTTTCTGTTTTGGAGCCCTGTTTTCACCTCCTTCCTGGTCTCAGGTTTTCCGTGTATGGCTTCTTCTGCTTCTGCTTCTGGCAGCTTTCGTTTGCACTTTGGAGTCTCCAGATCTCAGGACGTCGGCATTATTGAAAACCAGCGGAGGCTTTCCATGCCGTCTCGGGTGTGCTTTTGTGAGATTTGCAGAGGTATTTACACCGGAAGTCTGATTCAGCTTTGGCCTTTAGTGAGTGTGGCACTTTCAGGAGCACAGAGTCAAGGTCCATGGCAAGTTTAGAGGCGTCTTTCCACTTCCACCCTGTGTGCATTTGTAAGGAGAGAGGGAGAGAAACCTTGTGCAGCCCTCATCTGCAGTTTTGTGTTTCTAATCATGCATGGCTTTCCCTCCCATGACCAATACGCAAGAGTCTCTGCTAGGCAACTGCTGGTGCTCCCTAAAGGTCAAGGTAGTTAAACTATGCAGGTTGGAAAGGCACACTGGGGGCAAGGAAGCGATACTTGGTATTCTACATAGTATACACGATAATTTTTGTATATTTTTGTATGGGTATGTGTGTTTGCAGGTGTGTGTGTGTGTGTGTGTGTGTGTGTGTGTGTGTGTGTGTGTAGGCATGTGAGTGCAGAGGAAAAAGGTTGATTATCAGGTATCTTCCTTAGTCTCTGTCCACCTTATATTTTTTGAGACAGGGTCTCCTACTGAACCCTGATTCAGCTAGACTGAGAAGCCAACAAGCTGCAGAGGTCCACATGTTTCCACCAGGCCCCAGCTCTCTCATTAGAGACATGCCCCAGGGCACCTGCACCTGCCTTTTGGCATGGAGATCCAGCTCAGACCCTCCTGCTTGGGTGGTAAGTGTTTTTCCTGACAGAGCAGTCTCTCTAGCTCCTGTTGCATAATATTTGTGTATTTTGTTTTTCCCGTTGTCCCATCATTTCAGTACCCCCAACCTATTTGTACAGAGCTATAATTCAAGGATGCTGGGTACCTACTGAGAGCTAGCCTGGCTTGTTTTTAAAACCAAAAGTTAGTGGGCATTGCAGACTCTTTATTTTGAATAGTCTCTGAAGCATATGCATTCCCCAAGACCTGATATTTTCATGCGCGTGACATTACACTCCCACTATCTCCACCTCTGAATGTCAAGGACAAAGTTATCTATGTATTCCTTTTATTGCTACCTTCCAGAATCACTTAGCTGCTTAGCAACACTCCACTACATTTGCTGAGGTTTTTATCTGTCATGTTGAAAGCAGAAGTAGTTGGGGGACAGGCTGAGTCTGACGGAAATGAATGCAAAAAGATTTTCTTTAAAAAAAGGCGGGGCGAGGGGGGCACCTTAGAGTTTATGAAATCCTGTGCTGGTGGCGACACAGTGATGAATCGGTCGCTTGCTTCACAGTCCATTGAGAGGAAGGAGGCTGGCATTTATTAAACACGTATTATGTGGCAAACATGGCATTAGACGTGTTGTTTATGCCTTATGGACGCTCCATTATACCGACACGACTATCCCGCCTTGTACAGTGCTTGTTCTCTAGGTTCATAGAGACTGGAGCCGGGACTTGAACTCAGAAACTGACTTCAGAGGGCTTGCTCTTTCTCCTGGGCCACACTGCTCACAGCTCACTACAACAGAACTAACACAGTCTGTGACATGCAAGCCACCGCTTGGACTGGTTATGAAACCAGGCAGCCTTGGGGCTCCCCCATGGGTACCTGTGTTAAAGTGTCAACTACACCCCAGCTGTAAGGGTGTGGGTGCTATTTGAAGTTCTGTCTGCAGTTGGCATCTGGGTAGTGTTATGGGTTAGATAAAATGCTGCAGTTGCCCGAGTGGCCCGCCGGCCCAGCAGGTCCCAGGCAGGGAACCACATGGTGGGTGAGAGACAGAGACGGATAGGCACAGCATGCAGAGTGAGGTTAGATGTTTATTTAGTGGGTTATGGAAGGGAAGGAAAAGGGGAGAAGGGGGAGGAGCAGAGAGAGGCAGGCCGGGGAGTGGGAGTGAAACAGAGGGTTGGGGAGAGGAGAGGAGCCACGGCAGCAGCTACCTCTTCAAGAGAGAGATGGAAAAGAAGGAAGGAGCTCAGCCTGGAAGCAGGAAGGAAGATCCCCCCCTGCTTTGGTGGACAGGGGAGGGAGTGGGCTGGGCTTGTCTCTTAAAGGGACAGGATAGACCATCATAGGTAGTATGCTCAAAGGAGCTGGGAGGTGGATTTGGAGTTCTGGGATGGGTGTGTGATTGTCACAAAGATTAAAATACTGCCATTAACATTACTAGCATGTGTTATTTTTGTTTAGAAGGCATGCATGCTACCTGCTCTGCTATCCACTGTGTGTGTGCTCACACACATGTATGCGTGTGCGTGCACAGGGAGACATTGACATCAGATGTCTCTCTCAGTCACTCTCCACGTTACTCTTTTCCCATCTGACTTTTTGAAGCAGGGTCTCTCACTGAACTGGAGCTATCCGTTAGGCTGCACTGGCTGGCCAGCAAGCTCCTGTTTCTGCCTTCCTAGTGTGTGAAGTATAGTCCAGGCTTGTTGCTCTCCAGAGGCTGGCTGCATTCTTGCTGGCTTTAGTGTATCCATGGGCAATGGGGTACTTTCTGGCCACACTGCTAGAGACTCAACACTGTGCCTTAGGCCCTCTAGTCTAGTTTTGTGACATTTTGCTTATTTTGAGACAGGACTTCCCTTTGTGGCTTAAGCTGGCTTTAAGGCCAGATCTCCTGCCTCAGCCTCTGGGATGCTGAGGTCACAGGTGTGGACCCCCAAGGCCAGTCCTTCCTGAACTCTTATGTTGAGGCCCCTGCCTTCTTTTGCTTCTCGGTACAGGCCCCTGGAATTAAGACTTTGCAGCACCCATTCTCTGTCCTTGTGAGGTAATGCGACTGTGTGATTAAACAGTTTAGCAACACTGACATTTCTGTATTTGCGCTAGAATTATCTTGATATTACCGGGGACTGGAGACGGCCACCACCTGCTAGGAACATATGCGTATGTTTGAGCAAAGGTTAATGAGTCTGTTCAGAAAAATGAATCAGGTGAGGCCTCTGGAGCGTCTGGGTTCATCTTAAGGGACCGAAGCTGGAGAGTTTGAGAGAAAAGTAACCCAATTTGGGGCCAAACAACTGGAAAGACTAGTCAAAGTTTTGAAAGTCTCTCTATTTTTTTAAGGAACGGGTGGAAGAGTGATTAGTGTTGTAGCAGCTCCCCACCCCTCCCTCTCAACAGGGACTCACGTTCTAGCCTCAAGTTCTTAGTTTTCTGGCTTTAGTCTCCCTAATATTGGGATTACTAGGGTGTCCCCGTCGCTATGCCTGATGATTATTCAGCATTAAGTATAAGACACATTCCCCGCGGCCTGACTACTCCTTCGGGTTGGGGGTTTTGCTTCTTTTGTTCATTGGTGTTGTGCTGTGTGCTCGCCACAGAGCTGTGTTCTCAGCCCATCTGTTGAAAGATGGGGACCAGAAACCCTGGTATCTTAATCTTCATATGTTTGCCAGCGTCACGTTGTGCATTAGCTCAAGCAGTTGTGTAGGCAAGGGTGCAACGGCTTGGTTTATACATGTTGGGCATAAAAAGAGTTGATGAGTTTGGTACCAATTAACTACACCTACCTCGTTTATCAATTCTCCATTCTCCGAACTTCTTGCTTTCATTAAATGCAGTGGTTGAGATTTTGAGAGTCTTCTAAAAATTTCTTTAGGATGCTTATGGTGAGGGCTTTTCTTCTCTGATTCACAAATTCTAGTCACCCCATCAAAGACGCAACACTGGCTCACAGCTGCATGATGAGTTGGTCTATAGGAGCCCTCTCAATCTTCCAGAAATTGTGATGAAGCCTGTTTTCCTCTTCCTCAACTTGGCCTTACTTTAAGAAAGGACTTACTAGTTTCAAAATCGTCATCTTTTATTTCCCGGTTGTCAGCCTTTCTCCCTTCCCGCAGCATTCCCTGACGTTTTCTGATTGACACCCCACTCAGTGCTAAAAGGGAACAGAGAATACAGAGCATCTAGAATGTTCCATTTTATTGACAGATGCTGAGACTTTGTCAGGGACAATTGCCTAGCAACCTGTATGGCAGCACTTTGGAGGAAAGGGGGGGGGGTGGAGAAAAGGGCAGAATTACATATAAATGAAAGGCAGGCATATGTGGAAAAGGCCAGCCGTCACTAAACGGGGAGGGAAGGATTTTATTCCAAATAGGTCTTTAAGTTAGCAATGTTGCATGTAAAATCTGTACAAATTGTTTTTCTTTTCTCGGGTTGTTGGATTATTGAAGTGTTGAGATAAAAGATTTTTGCAAAACGCACTGTACTGTGGGCTAAGTGCAAAGGTAATTTATTGGCGTGTAGCACAGACGTTCTAAAAGTACCAACTTTAGGTGTGCATTTGATTGAACAGCCTGCCAACTAGTTGCCTTTTGTAACCCCAGGAGAAAAGTCTTTTCTGATTCTGTCTGATAAAAATCCCCAGATTTCTTCTGATTAGACTATTTAGGTCACACACCTAGCTTTGAACCAACTGCAGCCCTAAGTTATAAACACCCTGTAGCTGGGTTAATGGGCTCTTAGCTTGACTCCTAAAGAGTGCTGTGTAACTGAAGCCTATTGTTTGGGTGTCCTTAGTGTAGGGATTTGTTCGACTGGACTGGAAAAGCTGAGATGGTAAATGAGAATATTTTTATGCCAGGGGTGTTAGATTGAGTCATTCTCTTTAGTTATATGCCATAGAATCTCAAAAATAATAGCTTACAAGTGACTCTTATTGATTACTTTTATTGACCAAATAAGCTGACAATAAGCCCGTTAAAGGAGGAAGGGGTTATTTTGGTTCACAGTTTGAGGGGATACAGCCCATCATGGTGGGAAAGACTTGTAGCAGGAGTGGAGGTATCTGCTTACATTTTGTCTGCAGGGAGGAAGCAGGGGGCAGACAGGAAGTGGGGCTGGGCTATGAAACCTGCAGGCCTGCTACTGACCTGCTTTAGTGAGGCTTCACCTCTTATGGGCTGTAGAGTCTTCCCGACTAGAGGCACCAGCCGGGAAACAGTGTTCACACATGCACCAGTGGTAGAAACTTCACATCCAGCATCTGGATATAATACAGGGCGCCAGGGCTTCCAACACTCAGTCCAGCTAACCTGCACAGCTCCAGCCTGACTAGCGCAGGAGCTGAGTGTCTAGGTAGTCTAATGTGACCTTAACCTCTTAGTCTGTCATTTGTAACTGTGAGTCTATTGTTAAGAATTTTGTGACTGAAGGCTTTTAACTCCTCCAGAGCATGCTGTTGACCTTTCTATTGTATATTGTTACCATATTGTTTGATTTGCCTGATCCAAGGTCAGTGCCTGTTCTTTGTATTAGTGTTTTCTAGAGAAACAGAAAAATAATATAAAATTGGTATCTATCTATCTATCTATCTATCTATCTATCTATCTATCTATCTGTCTAACATCTACCTACCTATTTATCTGTCTGCTGTTTATCATCTATATATCATCTATCATTTATACCTATCAATCTGACTTTACTTTTGACATTGCCAACTTAATAATTTCCTATCGTTACTGGTCTAGGCCAAGCCAGGGACACCATTCCTCCTCCACGTTTGGGGTTGGATCAATGCTGCCTGAACCACATAGCAAGGCTATTGCAAGGGAAAAACGCTGTGTGGGACTCGTGATGCCCACTCATTCCCATTGTCTGATTGGTCTCTAAGATCACACTTGCCGTGGCAGAGATTCTTGTTTCCCCTTTGCAAGAGAGGACAGGGAGCGTTGCCCCCCTTTATCAGTGAATAGGGCTTCCTGTTCACAGGAAGGGAAAGTGCAGTGTGAAACCTGGACCTGCACCCAGTAGTTATCAGACGACTCATCTGTGTTTCTCAGGGATGGCGGCTTCCGCAGGCTATCTCAGCACTAGCTGAGCTCGGGGAGGAGCCGCAAGGCTTCTGCTCCATCTGCTTCAGCCCTGCTGCTCCTTTCTCCGCTGTTTCATCGCCATCATAGCTGCACACACGGGATTCCTGTTACCCGCTGATGGCTGATGCTGCTAATGTGGAAAACCGCAGCTCCAGCCCAGCTCTCAGATCCTGGAAACAAATCTCCTCCCCTTCTCCGCCCCTCTGTTCCCTTTATTTGGAAATCTAAGGGGCTAGGCCAGGAGCTGCCAGAGTTCTCTTTATCCCCTGAGCTCAGATTTTGACTTTTGCCATTGGCCAAAGTGGTACTTATTAATTTTGTGGAAACCAACTAAATGGCTACCTCAGAAGTTATTAATTCTGCAAGCAGCCTCGTCTTAGTGAGTTGTCAGCTGGCTAAAGCCAAGACAGTCATAAAATGCCAGCAGGCCTAGTGTGGGATGGAGCTAACAGTGTGAGCTTTGCTGGGCATTTCTGGTATGAAGGCAATCATATCTCTGGAGTGAGAAAGGTCAGCGCCCTGTAGCTGCCAAGAGGACAGGAAGGGGCCTGCCACCCGCGGAACACAAATCAGTCTAAAACACAAACGCCCTTTGCTGTTGCCGCCTAATGGCTCTGGATGTCAAATGATATTATTTTGGGAGACCGTTAAGCTCCCTTCTCGGCTCCCAGCGGGCTATAAATCCCCTCATCTCGTTTGATTAATCCTAGAGACTATAGACTATGTTACAAGGTGCGGAAAGCACGGCTGCAGTTGGAAAATCAGCAGCATTAACAAGCACGGGAGTTCTTCTAAAGCCGGAATTCCTTTTTCCTGATTCGATATTACCCAAAAATGTTAGGAACCCCATTGAGCCTAGTGAATGAGCATTTTATATGAAGTCTCATTAGTGAGTAGGGATATATGGGGGAAATGTGGGGTAGGTGAGATGGCTCAGCAGGTAAAGGCCCCGCCACTGCCACGGAGCCCGATGACTCGATAAGGATCCACATGGTAGAAGGAGAGAGCTGGCTCCAGCAGGTGACCCCTGACCTCCACACAAGTGTCACACAGAGACACAAAATAAAGAACTAGTTTTTTCTTTTCCAGTTCATATCTCCATGTCTCTGAACACACACACACACACACACACACACACACACACACACACCTGCATCTGCAAGAGAGAGACCATAGTGTCAGTTATTCTAGCTGGTGAGATTACAAATGAGTTTTTAATTCTTTAGGTTCTTTCTGGCCGGCACATATTGTGTTTTAATCAGAAAATGCACTGGAAATGATGTTCTTTAAAATATATTTTCCCTTATTCATGAGGAGGCCAATTCTTTTTCCTAAAGGCGGCTGAGAAGGCTTCCTCCTCCTCCTCCTCCTCCTCCTCCTCCTCCTCCTCCTCCTCCTCCTCCTCCTCCTTCTCCTCCTCCTCCTCCTTCTCCCAGTCTAACATGGAGGAACCTGAAATGTCCCCTGAAACAGATAACAGAGCCCTGCCTGGGAATCCTGCCACATCTTCCTTTTCAAGACCTGGAAGCCACCATGGCCTGACAAACAGAAGGAGAGGGCGATAATAAAGAGGATGAGCTAGTCCAGGGCTGGATTTCATTTCCAGCTTAATTAAATCCAAGAAACACACCTGACCTCCAGCTTTGAAAAGCTGCTTCAGAAGCCAGGTGCCCTCATCAGTTTGGGTTCACCCCGCCGTGACTGTGGGAAAGGGGCCCAGAAGCGGGTGGAGGGAGGCAGAAGCCAGCCTAGATGAAACGGGGAAGCAGGAAGCAATATCGCAGAGGAAGCTGCTTTACCCGGTGGGTGGGATCCGCTTGCCCTTCTGTTCAAGAGGTGAACAGGAGGCTCACCTGCAAAGGTGCCGAACTTAAATTCCTCCCATGCTCTCCCCCCTCCCCCCACGGCCCTCTCTTTCTATCCCGGTCCTGCTAACTGCAGCCATCGCTGCCCCACTATTGTGGGGAATTGGGTACAAAATGCCCTTGGCTAGCACAAGTCTCCACTGGGCTATGAGTGTGCACAGCTGGAGGGTTGATTCTGCATTGCACACCTGATGTCCTGTCTGGTCCCTCAGCAAGAACGTTGTTATTTGGTACCGATACCAGGGGTCCCTTTGTTCTCGACTGTAGAGACTAGAGGTCCCCTTGGTCTGTGGATAAAGAGGGGAAGATCCTTGTCCTTTCTCCCTGAGCCCAACTGGAATAGCATCACATCTCAGCTCTGCTTTCACACATACTTAGGACGTATTCCAGGGCGGTACAGGTGAGGAAAAAAGCTGTCTTAGGTCTGAGAGGAAGAGAAGCAGGGAGAGGGAGGGAGGGAGGGGGAAAAGAGAGGGGGGACCTTTTTTCACAGGAGAGTGTTATCAGAGGGAACTGAAAGGAAGCCAAGGGGTGGGGTGGGAAGAGAGAAGGGATGGGGCAAGTAAGAAGGCGGCTAGGCAGGGGACTCCAAGCTTAAGCCACAAAGGTGAGCACCGCCCTGGCCAGGGTCTGGTAGGCCCTGTCAGTGACTTGCTGTGGGCCATCTCTGGTGGGAGAAAGTTTGTTACTTGACTTGTTGGGGTCAGAGCCGGAACCTAGCAAGCTATACTCAGTCCCCGCCTTGAATTAGACAAACAAATTAGGGTGGAAAGCAGAGAGAGATGCTCCCTGTTGAGAAGAGGAACAAAGAGGTCCAGTGTTTCCCCACCCCATATCCACCTTTAGGTTCTGACATAGGTTTCAACAGAAGGCAAGAGGCATAGCCGAGCAGGTCAGGGTGTGGTACTGCCCATCGTCATGGGCTCAGCTTCCTTGTGTTCTGTATGGTGGTCTGACAAGCCGTCAGAACTGTGAGCTCTTCTGGAGACAAGTTCCCACCCTGGCTGGCTGCAAGTGCCAGCCTTGCTTTTTTCCCAGTGTGAGACTTTTTTTTTTTTTTTTTGTAAGTGAAATTGCAATTTCTTGGGGAGCATTTCAGTAATCTGGTAGCCAAGGGGAGGGGGGCACATCCTTTAGAATATCTTTGTTCCCACTAGGAAGGCTACAGTTTCTGTGAACCAAAGGCAATTCTTTGAAAGAAGGAACGGTTGGGAGCTCATGACAGCTAATACTCTGAGAACTAGACACGCCATCTGACTTAGGGGCTTTGGCAGGACATGGCCAGCATCCCCTAGCCCTCACTCAATCTGTACCTCTCCCCTCTGGGAGGTCAGGAGGATCCAGGTAGACCCTGTCCATTCTCTCAGTGCTGTGAGGACTGTGGCAAACGTTCATAAAACACACTTAGGGTCAGTTCCTTTCATTAGCATGGTCTGTAAAATGGGGTTAACAACACGCGTGGGGAGTCATGAAAAGGAGTTCACGTGCTGCGTGGTACCTGGTGGGTTACTAAGCCTAGGAAGACTCCATGACAGGGAATGCTTCAAGAGGCTAACATCTGGGTGCATCTTGAATTTTGGGGAGCTTTTCCTGACATCATCCCTCAATCAGTCTGTGGGTGAGTGTGAACCCTGCATTCATGATTTATGACCAGCTCGGGAAACACCACGATGGCAGCTGCCTGCTCCACTTCCCTGGTTCAAAGGGCAACACGGAGTAATGCTAGCCGGGCTTCACTGTCAGAGCAGGAAGGTATGGAATTTCTCAGGGGCCACGTAGAAGAAAGATGTTCTTTTAGAGTAAGGGCACTTGGAATGTCACTGAAGTAAGTTTGTGTGTTTATAAAACGGGATCAAAACACTGCCTGGCCAAATTTATGGGACTGTTGTGAAGGGTCAAAGGAACAACAGAGGTGAACCCTTCCAAAGACCTGTGGTGACTCAGAGGTAACGCTGGGAGGCAAAGAGTTGCTCCTCCCGACCCTGAGGTGGCACATTCTGCCTTCACCTGTGCTCAGAAGGGAGGGCCTCAGGCACAAAAGAGAAAAGAGAAAATCAACCTTCCTTCCTCCCAGGCTTCTGCCAGTCTGAGGCAATCTGAGGTAATCTGAGCGCTATAATTAGGACCTCAGATGGCGGCTGCACTGCAGACATCCGCCTCTTTCACTGTTTCACCAGGACATACACACCTTACACTGCCTGACACCTGCTCACACAGCCAAAGGATTGTTTTGACACCATGACAGTTGTAGAAAGTGTATTTTTAAAAATTTCTGAAATCTGCCAATGGGGGTAATTAGACTCGAAGTCTCATTTGCCGGGGCAGTGACACCCCAGTGGTGTACCACACTCCTTTGCTTGGCTCTCATTGGCTAACAGGAAATTTACTCCCATACAATTATCCCTTTCCTCGTCGATGGCTGATTTGGACTTTTAATGACAATATTCACCATGACTTACTTTGGATTTCTTTTCCTGAGGCTCACAACCCTTGAAAATGACTTTCATTTAATTTAACCTCATGGTTATTATTCAAGATGTCAGTGTCCTTGCCGGATGACCCTGTAGCTGGGTCATGGCTGTGGGGTGAACAGCAATAGGATACTTTTACTTCTGCTCCGGGTGAAGGGAAGAGGCAAGGGCCCGGGGAATGGAGTCCTAGAGGCAGATTCAAGGCAAACCCAGGACATAAGGATCGGAGTGGGAGGTGGCCAGCAGCACCATAGTGCGTTTTGGGGTCAGATTTAGCCAGGGTCTGAGGGTGTTGAGGATGGAGGTGGTGCCGGGGCTACATTGCTGAGCTCAGGAGCTGAGACAGGCTAAACAGCCTTCCATAACCCTACCTTTCCTTGTTGACAGACTCAAAGAGCATCTGTTTCATTCTTAGCACTTTGTGGATGAGGAGTCTAAACCCTGGATTAGGAGAGTGGCCTGTCGTCAGCCACATAGCTCAAAGGTATTCACTCTCAGTGAAATTCACTCCGATGCATTGCCTAGGTAACACAAAAATGCTTGTTCTGCACCTCGTTGCTCTTAGGCAGAGTCTCTCATCTTGGCTAGGCTGATAGACTTGTGAGCTTCTGGAACTTACCTGTCTACCCCCACCTCCAATGTGGGGGTTTCAGGCATATGTATCTATGCCTGGCTTTTTATGTGGGTTCTTACATCATAGTTATTTGAAGGGCATAGAGACCTTCCTCTGGGTTGGGTGCAGCTTGTAGCCCTGTTCCAAAGAGCCTGGCTGGATGGGGAAAGCCTGGGCTGGCTCTAACCTGCAGGTACCATCTTGGTAGGGCACTTGCCTGCTGTCAGGAGGGCAGTCTGTGTTTCCAGAGGAAAGACTCTGCTCTCTGAACTGACATTCATGAGGGTGCGTCTTTCTCATTTTATTTATCCCAGGGACATGACATGTACTTTATTTTATGACCAGGTTTTATTTTGGACCCCTGGCTGGCCTGGAATGTAATATGAAGATCAGGCTGACTTTGAACTTGCCAGTCTCCCACAAAGTCCTGGGATTACAGGCATCAGTGACCAGCAAATTCTGTAAGACTTACTCAGTTTGGTACAATTTTCTTGCTGTTTCAAGTTTTTCAGTTCTGGCTGTCAGCAAGCTTCTCTCAAAAGTGCAGGATGGTGCGTGTACTGGCAGTGAGGGTCCCCTCCTACACACAGGCTTTTCCTGTTCACATGCCCGAGAGTCCATGGCTCCATCTTTGGAAACATTCCTCATTTCTTGTTGTCGTGCTAATATGGACTTGTTAGTGTTCTAATTTCCTTGTAACAATCCACGGGGATTGTACTTGGGCTGTTAATGGAGTGTCGGGGAGGAAACTCCATCCCTCATGTCCTCTAATTTGAGCAGAAAGCTCCTATGGTATTCTGAATAAAAGACCAGAAATAGTGGAGGTTGAAATTTTTCTACAAGTCAGCACTGAAGATATGTTCTAATTGAAAGAAGAAGGAGGTATTATTCTGAGACTATTTTCTTGTAGCAATTACACTATTTTTTTAACCTAGAATATATGATTATTTGGCACTCATGACTACAGGATTCCTGGAAGTTATGTAAAGTCAAATGTCACTCACTCTGGGCTATCATGTGACACAGAGATTTTACTGTGCCTTCCACTGTTAGATGTTTGCTGGCCCACTTGGTCATGGCTCATCCGTCCTAAAAGACACAGAGAAGTAGAAAGACAAATAATTTTATGTCGTCGGATTCGTTTTACAGAAACAGTCCGTACAAACAATTAACTACATTTTATGCATAATTTCTGCAAGCAAAGTATTTGGTAAAGACACAAACAAGTTGTTTTGAGCACTGATAAAATGAATCTTTCTCACTAGCTTCAGAGTATCCCCTGTTGTGAACTAGGTTGTGTGTCCGTCCATGTCCTTCCACCCAAGCATCCCCATGCTGAAGCACGGACTGCAGTTAGAGATGGACATTTACAGAGGTAATTCAGGTTACACGATGTCATTAGAAGCAGGAGTGGATACTAGCTATAAACAAAGGATATTGAGCCTATATATAGTTAATGATCCTAGAGAAGCTAAGTAACAAAGTGAACCCTAAGAAAAACATATATGGAGTCATCTGGAAAGTCAAAATAGACAAGATCACCTGATAAAATTAGGAACATAAGGGTGGGGGGGGGGAGAAGAGAGAGTAGAAGAGGAAAAGGAGGGAAGAAGGTGAGGGGTGAGGAGAACTTGAGGGAATGGGATAGTCAAGATGGAGGAAGGACAGAGGTGAGAGCAAGGAAAGAGATACCTTGATTGAGGCAGCCATTATGGGTTAGTTAGAAACCTGGCTCTAGAGAAATTCTCACGAATCTATAAGGATGACTCTAGCTAAGACCCTAAGCAACAGAGGAGAGGGGGCCCAAACTTGCCTTGCCCTGTAGTCAGACTGATGAATATCTTAAATATCAACATAGAACCTTCATCTAGCAACTGATGGAAACAGAGACAGAAACCTGCATAGGAGCACTGGACTGAGCTCCCAAATTTCAATTGAAGAGAGGGAGGACTGAGAATATGAGCAAAGAGGTCAAGATCATGATGGGGACACCCACTTAAACAGTCTACCTGCACTAATGGGAGCTCATCAACACCAGCCAGACTGGGAAGGAACAAGCATAGGTCCAAACTAGTCCCTCTGAATTGATTGACAGTTGCATGGCTGGGGCAGACTGAGGGGCCACTGGAATTGGCACCAGGATTTATCCCTACTGCATGTACTGGCTTTTTGGGAACCTAGTCTCTTTGGAGAGATACCTTGCTCAGCCTAGATATAGTAGGGAGGGCCTTGAACCTCCCCCAAAGCAATGTGCCTTATCCTCTCTGAGGAGTGGGTGGGGGTAGGGTGAGAGGGTAAGTGGAGGGAATGGGAAGAAGAGAGGGAGTGGGAACTTGGGATTGGTATGTATAATTAAAAAAAAAGATAGTTTGCTTTCTTTTTAAAAAAAATAAAAATAATTTTTTTTTAAAAAAGAAGCAGTGTCCTTACAAGAAGTGGAACAGGAGAGAAAGGCCATGTGGGGACACAATGAAATGGTCCCCTGCAGTTGAGGGAAGGAGGCAGCAGGAAAAACAAGCCTACCCATGGCTCAATCTTGAATTCCAGCCTCCAGAATTAGAGAAAATAAATTTGCATTGTTCAGACCACAATATAATCACAATATATGTGTATAAAAAAGAATATGGTGATTGTTTATAATTGTGATTTTGTAATATGAAATCTGTTTTAACAAAATGTGATTTTTGCCATTATTTCTGACCTTTACAAATGTCCAAGATGAAGCAATTTGGCAAATATGCTTTAATTATTTTATGCTAGTCATGAACTGACCTTTGCAGAGAGAGACTGGGCATGGAGAGCTGTCATGTTTCTATCTCTGGGCTGGGTGCTTTTGGGGAACAGAAGAACCAGAAGGCACCACCTCTCTCGATGTATTGCTTCTTCCAGGCTGATGATATAAATAGCATGCACGTGCTCATTCATGCATGCGTGTAATGAGTATACATCATGTTCATATCTGGCTTGGGGTGTGATGGAAAGCTAGGCATGGGAAATACTACATTAGTGGAATGACAAGTTAAAATTTTTTCCACAAGGGAAATGATGGCTGAGCTTTTATTTCACGTTTTTCAAGAGAATAGGTCTCCCACGGTGTTCGTGCCAAGCTCTTCTGTGGTTGTTTGCCGTGCTTCCTTCAAACTTTGACCATTGACCTGCTTCCAAATGTTGTGATAAAACACCGGATTGAAGCAACTTAAAGAAGGAAGGGTTTGTTTCGGCTCATGGCTTGAGAGGGTACAGCCTTTCCCAACAAAAGGTGTGAGGTGGCTTGTCACATTGCATGCACCATGTCAGGGAGCAGGGAGAGATTAATACCAATGCTCCCTGGTGTCTTTCTTTTTACTTTTCCGTCTGTCTGTCCCACAGTATAGTGCCATCCCACATTCAGGATGGTTCTTTGTTCTCAATTAAAATAATTTGAGACCTGCCTCAAAATATGTCTCCTAAGTGGTTCTAAATCTGATTAATCATGAACCATCACACACGTTGAGTGGACTTCGACAGCTGAGACCGGCCCATGCTATATGTGACCTTAAAAGTAAGTTATGTATCCATTTTATTGCTGAGGATAATTAACACATAGAAAATGCTCAGCTTTGGGGAACAACTGTGCACTGAATATTTGGAATGTCTGGAGGACCCTTGACCTTTGAGGAGCAACCGAACTTTCTTTGCCAGCCCAGATCTCTTCCACTGATCCCCGGAGCACAGATCCCCTCTCTTTCTCTTACCTCACATCTTATATTATAACGACTTAATTACCTAGTCCTTCCATAAAACCTTAGCCAGTGAGACTCTGTAGTTCTCATGTCCTAATGGTTCTATAAATCCTAAATAGCCATTTGATTGCAGTCTTTTGTCATAAAAAATACTCACACACAGTAGGCATTCAAACCTGCTGCTGTTGGATGACATGCTTTTGGATTGGGAGGGAAGCAGACAGAAAAAGAAATAGGAAAAGAGGGATCCGAGTTACAGAACAGGGGTGTGGTGAACTTGAGACTTTCATTATGACTCAGTTGTGTGGCCGACTGGGAATTGGTAATTATAAAATATCTGCTGGGATCTGACCTCCTAAACATTGGGCAGGTGAATGAAATTCCACTTGGGAAGACCAGTGCTGCTGAGACAGAGGGCTGTATCTCCCATCAGCCTTTGTGTTATTTTGGTTCTGTTTACAAGTAGCTATTAATGCCTGAACCTTCGTATTGCACAACCTAATATCCTCCCAAATGTCTTTCTCCACACACCACAAATGTATTTCCTCAGACTAAATCCCTGATTTTCTCTCAATCTGCTGGGATGAATGTGCAATTATTTTTTTGGCTTAGAGAACGTCCTTTTAAGACACAACTTTGAAAAAACTTCCAAGGCGTCATTATCAGGCATGGAGTCTTTGCCTTGCAGATTACTCGCCTATGACATGAATCCTTAAAATTGCTTGGTTTGCTTGAGGGGTCTGGGAGGGTCTGGAAATTTCATGAAAGTGATGATTCACACTTCTACTTAAAGCGAGTTTGGGTTAAACATCATTCTAGGAAACGGATCTGGTTTAGAAGGCTGTGAAACTCAGAACTGTTTTCTTTTCCTTTAAATCTCCAAGAACTGACTGGGATGAGAGCTCAATGAGAAAAGTGATTGGCATGCAAGCTTGAGGATCTGAGTTCAAGTCCTAATACCCATGTAGAATGCCAGACGTGGTATGTGCATGCATCCAGTGCCAGATTCACTGCAGAGAACATATGGATAAACAGTAAACAAAGAGGGTAGGCATCTGAAGGGTGATGTGGAAGCAGCTGATGCTGTACATATTGGAGCTGGGACAACTGACTTTGGCTCCTGTGTCTCTTGCAGGCAGTCTTGTACTTGTTCTCAGCATGTAATACAATAGCAACTGCCACGCTGGTGGCATCTGGCAAGGGAGACAAGGTCTGATAGTCACAATGTTGGTGGTCATGACAGGGATAACGATGGATTGCCTTGCTTGTCCACAGCCCTGGGTTTAGTAAGTGTCACATAGGTGACGCAGTTTGTTAACTGTCATCCACAGCACGAAGATAAGGGATGGTTTGCATAATTTGAGGGGGAGTCATCTCATCGGCTTTTGTGTGTATGTGTGCGCTTGTGTTTGTGTCTGTATGGTATATATACATATGTTCATATAGGCACTCGTGTGTGTATGCATGTGTATATATGTATGTATATTTAGAAGTCAATATCAGGCCCTCATGCTTGTGTGGCAATCTCTCTTGCCCACTGCCCTATCCCCAGCTCCTGCCACGAGTATCTTTGCATTCAAAAGCAAGATTTATTACTCAGGACAATTTCTTATGTTTTGTCTCTCTTATTACTGAAACTACATGGAAGTGACATTTTGATTGCTTGGTGGAACTATTTTATTTAGAGAATCTTTTCAATTACTAAGATCCACTCTTATCTGAGAGCTTGGAACTCTCAGCAAGCAGCATCTCCTCTCTTAGAAGACTTCAAGGAGAGACTGGCTGTGCTACACTAATTCTCCACGAACACATCTTAACCAGACAGAGCAGCGCTATGACTGTGTGACTTCTCAGCCTCTGCTTTCCTCCTGCCTTTGGCTCTGATTGGAGGAGACTATACCTGTTGGTGACAGGAGCCTTCTGTCCACCCCCTCACTCAGTACAACTAGGATAGACAGTTCTGGGTATCAGATGGTCTCACACACCAAAGATCAGAGTGAAGGTCATTCTGTTTTCTCCAGAAAAGGCTATTCAGTTGCAGACACGCAAATTCAGTGCAATGGGGTTATTAAGGACCCTGGGAGAATCCCAGCCTAGTCACTTCTCTGGGTTGGCTCCTTTGGTGAGTTCTATAGGACCTGAGCCTTTCTTATCTAATGTGCTTCTACCTCATGGCTGCAGGCTTTACTACTATTTTTTCCTTCCTGGCCTCACTTTTACCCCCTGCTCCCACTTTATATCTGACCAGGTAGACCATTGCTCCCAAGTCCTTGCCTCAGTTTATCTTTGAGGCAGATCTGACAAGAGTACTAAAAATATACCATTTCCCGCCCCCCTCTGAGATGGGGGTCTTATTTAGCTTAGTCTGGTCTTGAACTTGCTATGTAGCTGAGGGTGACCTTAAACTTCTGATCTCCTTGTCTCTATCCCCTGAGTGCTGGGATTAGATATTGTACCATTACAACCAGTCTAGGAATTAATCCAGAGATTTGTGCATGCTAGAGAAACAACCAGTTGAGCTATATCCCTATCCCTGATCTAAACTTTTGTCTCTGGTCTTCTCTGAATGTCTTCACCACTGTACTTTTTATCTTTTATTTCCAGGGCCCCACTGAAAGCTTGATTGAACACCCAAGCACCCTTTGTAAATCCTCCTCTGTCCTCGGAGATTCAATCACACAGTAGTAAATTATCATGTACTATTTGTGAGAGTGCACTTTGAAGCCAAGAAGGGTCCCCTTGTTTAAGACTCAAGCATGTTCATTTCAAGTGTCCCCTGAGACCTCTTGTCCTGAGACAGACTCGTCCCTCAACCCCGTAACAGGAAAGTCAGGGAGCAATAAATAGCTAAGGACAGTAAAACATTGTCTCCTTGAGAACAGGTAGAAGGGTGACGATTCTAAAAGGGGTGATGTTTTATAATATAAAAGCACATGCGTGGTAGGAATGGGAGGCCAGAAACATAACTCTAAAGAAAACACCCTACCTAGAGATCTCTTTTTTTTTACTATTTTTTTAAAGATTTATTTATTTATTTATTATGTATACAACATTCTTTCCATGTATGTTTGTATGCTAGAAGAGGGCACCAGATCTCATTATAGATGGTTGTGAGCCACCATATGGTTGCTGGGAATTGAACTCAGGACCTTTGGAGGAGCAGGCAATGCTCTTAACCACTGAGCCATCTCTCCAGCCCCCCTAGAGATCTCTTAATGAGAGCTTTGGCATGAATTTCAGCAAGGCTCCCCTAGCCATTTCCCCTGGACTGTGATTGCCTGGTTTGATGTTCTTTTGTCTACCTGCTAATTGTTATTTGTTCTTTTACTTTCGCTTGCTATATGTTGATGGAAGTTTCTGTCCCACCCAGTCCCACAGTTGTTTAGTCCCAAAGAAACACACAGAGGCCTGCATTAATTAGAAACTAGTTGGCCTATTAGCTCAGGCTTCTTATTAACTCTTACATCTTAAATTAACCCATAATTCTGTCTGTGTTAGCCATGTGGCTTGGTACCTTTTATCAGTGAGGCATTCTTATCTTGCCTCCTCTGAGTCTGGGTGACGCCTGCAGACTGAGCCTTTCCTCTTCTCGGAATTCTCCTGTTCTAGTTGCCCCACCTATACTTCCTGCCTGGCTACTGGCCGATCAGCATTTTATTAAACCAGTACAAGTGATAAATCTTTACAGGGCACAAGGCCACTCCCACAGCACTTCCCCCTGTTTTTTAAATCAAAACAAGACCTCTGAATCTTTGTTTAGCTTTTTTTCCTGACCATTATCCATAACAATTTGTAACCAACACTCTAAACAAAGACAAATATACATAATCCATTAAAGCTGTGGTTTTGACAACTGGATCTACCCCATTCATTAGCTTTCTGAGAGCTATTGCTTAATAAATCCACCCATTAGTGACAGAAAGTACAACTGTAGATCATTTGGTAGACAGAGCACCTTCATTCTGGTCCCTTACATCACCACCCCTCTCATTGTCCTGAGGTTGCTTTCGCCTTTAACTCCCTTTGGCATTTGCAAATCAGCATCAAAGGATGCTAGTGGGATGCATAGCTGCCTCCTGTTATGGGCTCCTATGGGCAGGAGCTTCATCATTGCTTCTGATTCTCATTCCAGAATGAGCTTCAGCATGGAACACGGAGCTCCCATTAGTCAGATGAATGGAACAAAGCCATTCTGTGCTTCTGCTGGACTTGATTTCAAACTACATATCATATTTGCCCCACTACTCTGTGAACTGGAGTCCTGGAATGAATATGAAGGGGAAAAGGAGAGAGCAGACTGGGTGCTGGCATTCAGCTTTCTCTGCTTCCTGCTTGCATGAACCATATTCCCACCTCCAACTCTTCCCCATCACAGACGGACAGCATTTCTCTGAGTGTGAACCAGCATGTCCATTCTCCTTCCAATTACTTTGTCAGGTATTTGGCTACAGTGATTAGAAAAATAACTGATTCAGCCCCCAGAGAAGAAGTGTACCATAGAATGTCTTTAGGCTTCCTCCACTTGATATTCTGTCGTGTATTCCAATTGTAGGGCTGTATCCTTGCAGTGGGAGAATTACGTCTCGCTCAACTGTGTGCTTGTGTGTGTGCCCATGCATATTCATTGAAGAGAACTTTAAGAGTAGAAACTATTCATGGTATCGGTCATTTTGTCATTGCTGGGAGATGTGGAAGAGTTTATTTGGCTCAGCATTTCAGAAGATTTCGCCTTATGACAAGAAAGGAAAAGCAGTGAGAGCAGGTGATGTTCACATCATGGCATGCTACAAGACAGAGTGAGGCAGGGATGAGGAAGGGGTGGCTGTGATCTTCAGTACCCTGCCTCCAGTGGTGCACTTCTTCCAGCCAGACCCCAATAAAGGTACCATGACATCATAACAAGTTTTCATGTTGAGTTGACATAGACTAGAGTAGTGATTCTCAGCCTTCCTAATGCTTTGACCCTCCTGTTGTGTAACCCCCAACCATACAATTATTTTTGTTGCTACTTCCTAACTGTAATTTTGTTCCTATTCCTATTATGAATTGTAATGTAAATATCTGTTATGGAGGCTATCTGATATGCGGCCCTGTGAAAAGATTGTTTAACCCCAAAGAGGTTGTGTCTCACAGGTTGAGAACCACTGAGCTAGCTTTATCTGAGAGAAAGGAACCTCAATTAAGAAAATGCCTCCATAAGACTGGGCTGTGGGCAAACCTGTAGGACATTTTCTTAATCAGTGATTGGCGCAAGAAGCCCCAGCTTATTGTGGATGAGGCTCCCCTTGGGCTGGTGGCCTCGGGTAATGTAAGAAAGCAGGCTGAGCAAGCCATGGTGAACAAACCAGTAAGGAGTGAGTCACAACCTCTTTGGTTAGGAAGTAGCAACTTCCTTCATGAACACCCCTTCATGACCTCTGCATCAGCTCCTGCCTCCAGGTTCCCACCTGGTTTGAGTTCCTGCCTTGGCTTCTCTCAATGGACTGTTGATATGTGAGCCAAGGTATTTCTGGGTCATGGTATTTCATCACAGCAATAGTGACCCTAACTAAGACCCATGGGATCCCAAGATAGTGCTACCACCTGGGGAACAAAAGTTCAGAATAGCAGCTTATGGGGACATTTTCGGTTCAAGCAATAACATTATTATAATTCTATAGAAGATTGTGTATTACAAATTAATATTGTCTTACTGCCTGAGAGAAACTGGGCAGTGATTCAGCAGGCCAGATTGATATCTTAGTTTTAAAGTTACAAATACATAATGAAAATAGAGGGTGCTGATAGCTTTTCCCAGTATATTCTTTTCCACTTTAAGATCACATGTCCCTTTAAAATCTATTTTAAAATTTCTGTCAGGATAGTTTCTCCACATAGCTGTCTTTGAAGTCTCCTAAACACAGTTACTTCGTCCTACATTTTTCCCTGTAATAAAGACTGGTAGCAATTTCTTTATTTATCTTTTGCATGGCATTTCAGTATGTTCCATTTATTTGGCTGTTACAGTTGTTTTCCGGACTGAGTGAATAGAGGCTATATTTTCAATATTTTCTTTTCTAGTCCTCACTGGAATGCCAGACATATACTAAGTTCATCTGGATTTACCAATCAATAAAAGTTTAAAGAAAGTAGCCATTCTTACTCATAGCAAAAGATATATCTTATACCAACCAAGATGGATCCTCTGTCTGTGAGGTCAAATAAGGAAACCGGGAACCACACAGCTCATTTTAACAGAGATAATTTAATACAGGGAATTGAATAGCTAAAAAGATTTTGAGGGACCTTAATTGTAGATACTCAGTCATTACATACTACATAATGATATTTTGGTCTATGATGGTCCACACATATGACAGCCCATTAAAATTAAAATTGTAATGGAGCTGAAAGAATTCTTCTGCCTACTGGAACTGAAGCCATCATGACTTCATAGTATAATCCGTTTGTGGGTTATTTGCAGATTTACACAGCCCTGCCTGCTTTCAGCTGAAAAAAGAATAGGAATACAATTATGTATAATGTGCAATGCCACTCTTTTATCATTTATTTTAGAATTTGCTCTTCCTACTTCTCAAGTGGAAGTACTAGAAAACAATGTGCCGCCTCACACCAGCGTCAGCCTCTTGTATCCTGGCCTTAACGTGTCCCTTGATGGCCCCCAGAAGTCATACTGTGACTGACTTAAACCACATGACAGGTGTGTCTCAGACCATTAAGTGGCGCATGACTGGAGTAAGGGTAAGAAACGTCTGCCTCCTGAGAGCAGGGAAGAGAAGAAGAGTTTGGTAGAGCAGGGAATGCTGGGTAGAGGGACCCACAGGGCCGAGTCCTAGACTGGTACTAGTATTGGTACTAGTGATTCTGAGAGCTCCTAGTGAGGCTGAACCTAGGGCTTTTGAGGAAAAGAACCTCAAATGAAGTGCTGTCTCTAGCTTAGGGAGCCACTGAAGAGATGCCATTGGCAACAACAGAAAGAACACAGCCAGCAGCAAATCTCCACCCCCTCTGCCCCACACCCTCTCCTGAGACCTTACTGGAAGATCCTAGCAGGAGGATGGCAAAGGTGAAACATCACCTGTAGATGGGCTTCTGAATCTCTCTCTCTCTCTCTCTCTCTCTCTCTCTCTCTCTCTCTCTCTCTCTCTCTCACACACACACACACACACACATGCACAAATGCATGCAAACATACACACACAAAAGTACACACGTAGGCATGCATGCACACACAGATACACACACACACACAACGTGTACACACATGAATGTTTCTCAGAGAACTGATTCTATTCATTTGAGGAAAGAAATTCATGGTTTTGATTGCGTCTCTCTTATATTCAGAAAGCCTTAAATAAAGAGAAGAGATATTTTGGCAAAGAACAAAACTATTTGGCAACTTGTTTGGAAGGGATTTTCAGCACACCCAGATTCATCTGCTCCTAATCCCACGCTGGGTGCTTCAGATTTCCATTTTAAGTACTGGGGATTAAAAGAGGCCTCCTCCGCCATTGGTGGGATGACCGGTGAACGGTGGATCTAATTGAACACTGGGCTGAAACTCAGTGTACAAAGGAGGAAGGAAAGAAGACATCCTTCTTTTCCAGTGTCCTCCTGTCCTGGAAGCTGAAGTGTTCTAGTGTCTCTCTTTTGATGTCCTGGGTGGTCACTCTGTGATGTAACAAGTCCTCCTCTGTCCTGACTGCCAGCTCCCAAATAATGACACAGAGAGACTTCTTATTAATTATGAAAGCTCAGCCTTACCTATTTCTAACTAGCTTTTATAACTTAAATTAGCCCATTTCTATTAATCTATGTGATGTCACGTGACTCATGGCTGTTACTTTTCCATCTGCATGTCCTGTTTTCTCTGGCTCACAACCCTGCCTTCTTCTCCCAGTCCTCTCTGGCCCCAGAAGTCCTGTCTAACCTCCTCCTGACTAGCTATTGGCCATTCTTTATTTTTTATTAAACCAATCACGATGACACATCTTCACACAGTGTAAAGGAATATTCCACAACAGTGTGTAGAATGATTTTTTTTTTAAACAGATGAAACCAATCCCATGTGGAAATCAGACTCAGGGCAAGGTGTGTAGTTTGAAGAAAGAGGATAGTAGATTTTGATTATTTTTAAAATATTTATTTATTTTGTATTTTATAAGACATAGGCACATGCACCCTGTGTGTGTTTTGGTGTCCATAGTGGCCAGAAGGTGTTGAATTCCCTGTATCTGGAGTTAGAGGTGGTTGTTAGCCAGCTGCTGTGGGTGCTGGGAACTCAAGTCAGGTCCTCTGCTAGAGCATCCTATGCTCTTTACAGCTGAGCTGTCTCTCCAGTCCCAGTGGTGGGTTTTAAGGTCAGCTCTGTCACATCTGCTTGGCTTGGAGGTCCTTCATTAAATGGTTCTTTAATTATTAATAGCAATTATAACTGTCCTTTCCTCTTGCTTGGTTAATTCTGAGGATTTGGGTGTGGTGGTGGCTGAATATAGAATACAGTAAAATAAAATTTCAAGAAACCTCTGTGTGTGTGTATGTGTGTATGTGTGTGTGTGTGTGTGTGTTTGTGTGTGTGTGTTTGTGTGTGTGTGTTTGTGTGTGTGTGTTTGTGTGTGTGTGTTTGTGTGTGTGTGTTTGATGATAAACTTTCCTGCAGAGTCTTGGGCATTAAATACTTGGCCCCAGTTAGTGGTGCTCTTTTGGAGCTTTGGGAGGTATGGTCTCACTGGAGGAAGTGCGTCACTGGGGGCGGGCTTTGGAAGCTTAGGTGTCATTTCTAGTTCACTCTGCTTCCTGCTTATGGTTCAGGATGTGAGCCTAGGTTTCCTGCTTCTGCCACCATACTTTTGCCCTGTCATTGTGGATGCTACTTCTCTGGACCGTAAGCCTAACCCTGTCTTCTGTAAGTTGTGTCGGTTGTGTTGTTTTATCCCAGCGATAGAAAAGTAACTAATACTGTGGTGTGTGTGTGTGTGTGTGAGTGTATGTATGAGTGTGTGGGTGTTTGTGCAAATGTGTGTGTGAGTGCTTATGTGAGAGTGTATGTACAAATGTGTGTGTATATGTGAGAGTGTGTGTATGAATATGTGTGTAAGTGTGTGAGTGCATATGTGGGAGTATGTGCATGAGTGTGTGTTTTTGTGAGTGTATAAGTGTATGTATATTTTTCCCCTCTATGTCTGATACACAGTTTCTGTTTTCCCTGTTCTCTGATAATTTTTTTCAGTCTGCAGACACATGTTAGCTTGATGCAATCTAATTTTTCAAGTTTTTATTTGTTTTCTGTACTTTTTTTAGTCTTTTTTTTGTTGTTGTTGTTGTTCTTTTTGTTACAGGGTGAAGGTCCTAGTTTTTCTGGAACTTATTTTGTAGACCAGACTGGCCTTGAATTCACAGAGATTCGCCTGCCTCTGTTTCCTGAGTGCTGAGATTAAAAGTGTGAGCTCTTTTGAGTCTTTAAAAACATCTTTGCCCATTCCAATACAGTGACACATCGCCTGTGTTCTTCTATAGTTTCATGTCCTATGCTTTAGTCTTTAATCCATTTTGAGTTAGTTTTTGTCATCAGTGAGAGGCAGGGATCTTAATTCATCCTTCTTCATGAGGATATCTTCTGTAGTTCCCCGGTACCATTTGTTCACAGGGCTGTCCTTCCTCTGATACACATTCTTAAACGTTTATAAAACATCGGTTGACTATAGATGTGTAGATCTACTTCCTGGCTGTCCATGCTGTTCCGTTTGTCTTGTGATAATGCCAGCACTATGCTGTAGCGATGACTGTAGTTTTAAAGGATGTTTTGAAATCAGGTCTCTGGTGCTTCTTGTTTTGTTCTCTTTTCTCAAGATTACTTTATCTGTGTTCCGGCCAGTTTGTATTAACCTGACACAAACCGGGAGGAGAACCTTAGTTGAGGAATTACCTCCATCAGATTGGAAAGTTTTCTTGATTAATGATTATTTGAGAGGACTCAGTCCTCCCACAAGTGAGTGTGTGTGTGTGTTATACAACCTAAGGATTTTATAAGAAAGCAGGCTGATTAAGCCGGTGATTGGTGTTAACTCCACAGTCTCTGCTCCAGTTCCTGCTTCCACGTTTCTGCCTTGAGTTTCTACCCTGGTTTCCTGGGATGATAGGATTTAATCTGCTAGCAAACATAAACCCTTTCTTCCCCAGCTACTTTTGGCCATGGTGTTTATCACAGCAAAAGACCGAAGATCAGGGCAGGCTGTTTGGAGTTTTTGTGAGTCAAAAAAAAATTAAGAGATTTTTTCCCCCCTAGTTTTGTGAAGAGTATTATATTTTGAAGAGGATTGGATTAAATCCATTACGTGCTTTCTGTGGTCCTCTTACATTTATTTCATCAATGCTTTGCAGTTTCATCATAGGGACCTTTCATTCCCTTGGATAACTTCGTTCCTAGGTGGGGCTTTTTTTTTTTTTTATTGTAACTCAGTATGCTTTTGTGATTTCTGTTTCAGATGATTTGTAGCAGTATGTGGCATTATTATTGATTTCCATATCCTGTTTCATATCCTGTAACCTTAACCTAATAGGCGGCCTCTATTTTCTCTCTGAAGGTCTGACTGATGCCTGAGCTTTGTGTTTGTTATTGATTTGATTAGCATTTCCTTTAGTCTATGGTAGTGATAGACCTAGGTTTGGGCAATGCCCAGGAAAAGGAAACAGGAGTTCAACGACAGCCGAGAACCTAGGGGAATCCATTTCCTATTTTTAAATTTTTAAAGAACATTTTAGTGGTCTTCCCTGGGACTCATGTATTCTTCAGTGAGATGAGCGCTAACCACACTAGTACTGTGACAGAACAGCCAGGCAGAAGCTAATTACAAATCACCCAGGAAGCTAGTAGATGCAATCAGGAACAAGAGAAAAGTCATTGAGGTAGAATGGTGACATTTCCAGGCCACTGAGCTGAAGATGCTCATTGGGAGGCTTACACCAAGGCAGGAGAGAAATCTTGCTCAGGGCAGCAAGGCACTCACTCAGCCGAGTAACCACTTACCTTATGCAGTCAAGCTCCTCACTTTGTGTCCCTTCATAGATAAAAATGCAAACAGACAGAGAGACTCACTGGATGCTGACCTGGGTAAGCTGTATAGCCATGGCCAGGATGTACAGGCTGCTGAAACCCAACACCTCCATGTCTAAATTCGTCCATGCATCCATCTAGCCATGTATTAACCCATCTGTGTACCCATTGGCTAAGAGAGTTTTAACTCCAGACTCAGAAATAATAGAAATGAAAGCAAAAATTAATTTCATTATTTTGTAACAATGGAAAGAACGCACTCAAAATGGCAAAAAAATTACAAGAAAATTATGCATTCATTATAATAACAAGTAGTTATTAAAATGCTCCCATGTGCCAGGAGGTGTAGTAAGAGATGTGGAGGGTGTAAAGGCAGATAAAATATTCTTCTATGGTTTAGAATCCAGTAGAAACCACTACATATCTCTGACCTTGCATCCTAGTCTCTTGCCTTCAGCCCCTTGGCTCTAGAGACTAGAGACTCCACTCTCGTCCCTACTCCTCCTAGAATATATCAGACATCTCTTGATTCAGGATCCTTACACTTGAATTTACATCTGCCTAGAATGACCTTTCTTAAGAGACATACAAATATAGTTTTCACACTTCCTTCAGGTCTCTGCCTCAAGGACTTTCAGGCAACTAGAGAAGACCCATTGAAGTACCACCACATTTATACAGCTATCTGATCAAGAGTTCTTTATTGGATGTCTGCCTAGTGAAGCCTCTCTCAAGGAGTCTATGTTGGAGAGCACCATCCTGTTAGTTCAGTGATTCCGGATCGCCTTCATTTTGAAATCTCTCCCTAACTACCTGTACACACACGCATACACGCACACGCACACACACACATGCACACACACACACATACACACATGCATGCACACCTTTCATATATATTTCATATTTCATGAGGTGGATGACTTTGTTCATTGCTCCATCCCTGAGTCCAGGAACACCTCCACAATAGATGTTCAACAAATACAGTTAAGTGAATAGTGCAAAGAAGGCAGTGATAATGCCAAAAGCGACAAATGGATTGTGATGTGGGAGGAACGATTACTTTGTACTGGGGTTATGGATTATCAACCATTCAATGAAAAGTTGCTACTTAGAAAAATAAAGTTCACATCTGCTAGACAGATCTATGGCTAGCTTCCAAGACAGATTTATCCAGCCTTTCGGAAACCGAGGTGCTGGTTAGATGTGATGAATGACCGCATGATGCCTGAGAATTTTTCCATTACCCTTTGCTGTTTTTCTGGGGGCTGTCTGGGACCATCTGGAAACAAATGGGTTTGACCTCATTTCCAAAACTACTTGCAAAGTCTGTTCTCGCTCACCAGGAGCTAAATCTTGACTAGTGGTTGTCTCTGCCTGCCGCTCTGCTCCTGTCTTATAGCCAGGCCTACTGATGGGACTCAAGAGGACATAGAACATTTTCTCTGTCACAAATGCCATCACTCATTACAGATGGGAGCAGGCAGTAACTCTAATGTCCACTGGAATGGCTCAGTGGAAGCATCCCTGCCAAAGAAAACAGGTGCTCAATGACTATGGAACAAGTCTGAGCAGAAAACCCAAGCTGAGCGTGGGCACACGTGACCGCTGTTCTCGTGACTGCAGAGATCGGACAGGTAAATGTGTGCTCCTAGGCAGCCCGAGAAGACCCTCTGAAGCTCCCTTTCATGTGCGCATCCATCCTATAGTCATTTGTTGACTGTCTGCTTTGTACAGGGTTCAGAGAGAGACACAGGCTTGGCTCAACCAGAGGGCACATATAGCATGTCTGTGGGACTGCCTCAGGTTTCCGGAAGCCTTCCCTTGTAGGTTGTCTGAATCAAAGAGTCTTACATGCAGGAAAAAGCAACTAATTCAAAAGATTTTCTAAAATAGCAAGAAACGGAGGCTGGGGAAATGGCTCAGTTGGTAAACGGTTTGCCTTGTCGGTGTGAATTCCGATCCCCGGAACGCCCGTGAAATACCAGGTATAGGGTATATGCTCATAGTTCTGATGATGGATCGTGGAGACACGTGGATCCCTGAGCTCAGTGGCCAGGTATCTTAGCCTGCTTGGTAAAGATCCAGGCCAACAAAAGACCCTGTCTTAAACCAAAGGTTCCTAAGGAATAACACGTGGGCTTGTCTGATCGCTACATGCATGCACACACATAGACATATACATCTACATACAGGTCGGCAGAAACATGGGAGCAATCTTATAGAAAACAAAGACAGGGAGGGTATGAAGACAGAGAGGCTTACCATGTTTCCCTACCAGGTCCTGGATTTACTGGGTACCTCCTTTGCTCTTTTCTTTCCTTGGCTGTGGTTTCTCCAATATTCGGTATATCTGGCTAAGAAAGATAATTTTGATCCTGGCTGGAAAACCCTGCCCAAGGATCTGCCCTAAGAAGTTCGGCCTCATTTTAGAGCAGAGTAGAATGAAAAACATCAAGCCTAGAGAGCCAACGAGAAAGACAGGCAGACCACTCGCCTGTTGGAGGCCTTGGACATGATCACTTTTCAAGGTGCCGTCAGAAGGAAGACATGCTTTGCCTGGTACGACACTGAAGGTTGAGGCAGCTGCCCTGTTTGCTGATGGCTGAGGATCTTTAGTGACTCGTGGAGTATCAAGAGTGACGGCTGAGGACTCGGATAACTATAGACCACTTGACACATTAGAGGGTTGGTTGTGAGGTCTTTGATCTTACTTAGGCTTTTTCGTGTGCAGCTAAGAATCACGATTTACAGTTAAAGAGGGGAAAGGTTCTTGGGTAACTCAGTCCCTGTGTCAGAACAGGCTGAGTGGGGCAAGGTTGGACAGAGCCACCCTGTCCAGATGTCTTGACACTGGCTTTGTAGTGATGGGCAGTTTGGTCATCTGGCTAGCTAGGTACAGTGAAGCCTGGACCCCACGCTGTTTGAAGGGACACCCCGTGAACCTAATTGAAGGGGAAACAAAAGTTACAGACATTTCTAGAGAGAGATGTCCTGTTTATAAATGCATAGGGCCAGCCCAGTGATGGTTAAATCACTGATGGTTAAGTGGTTAATGGATTCATGTAAGTCCTAGAGAGAAAGGGACAAGAATTTTATTTTCTCTTCTCTTCATCTTTGTGTGCATGTGTGTGTGTGTATGTGTACATGCACACACATGCACATGCATGTCTTTCTATGTATGTACAGATACACTTGCCTATATGTTTCCATGTAAGTGGAAGTCAGAGGACAATCTGGCATGTCTTCCTTAGTCTTTCTATCACTATGTGTATGATAGAAAGATGTATGGATGTGTACCATGTGTATGCCTGATAACCATAGAGGCTGGAAGAGGGCAACATATCCTCTCGAACAGGAATTACAGATGGTTGCAAGTTGCATTGTAGGTACTGGGAACAGAACTCTAGTCCTTGTCCTCAGCAAGAACACCAAATGCTGAATCACTGAACGATCTCTCTAGCTCCATCTTGTTTGTTAAGACTTGCAGCTAGCCCCTTAGGCTAGACTAGCTGGCTAGTGAGCTCCAGGGATATACCTGTCCCCTCTCACCATGGCCAGCTTTTCTACATGGGTGCTAAGTCTCTGAACTTAGATCCTCATATTTCTGTGAGGAAAAAGCTTTAACAACTGAACTATCTCAGCCGGTTTCCTCCTTTGGAGACAAGGTTTCACTCTGTCGTGCGTGGTCTGAATGAAAATGGACCCCATAGTCCCACAGGGAGTGGCACTATGATAAGGTATAGCATTGTTGGAGGAAGTATGTCACTGGGGGTGGACTTTGATGTCTCAGAAGCCCAAGCCAGGCCCAGTGGCCCTCTCTCTTTCTGCTGCCTGCTGATCTGGAGGTAGAACTCTCAGTTACCTCTCCAGAACCAAGTCTGTCTGCATGCCACCATGCTTCCTGCTGTTATGATAATGTACTAAACCTCCGAACTGTAAGCCAGCCCCAATTAAATGTTTTCCTTTTAAGAGTTGCTGTGCTCATGGTGTCTCTTCACAGCGATACAACCCTAACAAAGACATACTCTATAGCTTAGGCTTATTTGCAACTTCCTACGTTGACTAGGCTGGCCTCAAACTTATGGTGGTCCTCTTGCCTCTGCCCCCCAAGTGCTGGGATTACAGATGTGTATGACCATGCATATGTCTCTTTGTCCTTTTCTTTTTTTAAAAAAAAATATTTATTTATTTATTTATTTATTTATTTATTTATTTATTTATTATGTATACAATTTTCTGTCTGTGTGTATGCCTGCAGGCCAGAAGAGGGCACCCGACCCCATTACAGATGGTTGTGAGCCACCATGTGGTTGCTGGGAATCGAACTCAGGACCCTTGGAAGAGCAGGCAATGCTCTTAATCACTGAGCCATCTCTCCAGCCCCTCTTTGTCCTTTTCAAGCCCATCCTTTCTTCGCTGTATCTACTCATTCCAACCTACACTGTTTTCATGTATCAGACAGAGGGCCTGGGCTATCTCAGTGTCCCTGTCTTCCTATGCACCACACTTTTGAGATAGCAACTTCCCTGATCAATGCATACGACCAAAGTATTTTCCTTGAATAAAAGTCATTCCTTCATAAGATGCCTTCTGATCCTAGTTACTAAAGTAAGTTTTTTAAATTCTCAAACAGAATTCAGTGAACTTCTACACAGTTTGGGTGGGTATTTGGAAGAGAGGCTATAGGGCTCCACATTAAAGTTTGCACTTGCAGTATCAAATATAATTTATGTACTTGTCTCTCACCCAAAACAAAATACAGGGCATATTTAGAACTAGAAAAGCAGTTAACCCTATATCCTCCTCCATAACTCGTATCCATCACCTACATTCAGTGTAGACTTTGAATCTGGTTAATTTAGGAGTATCGTGTTTTATTTATTTGAATGCATTTTTAAATAATAAAGTTCATAAAATTAAAAAAAATCTTGAATTGAGATGGTAGTCCGTATCAGATTCTCTGTAGACACTGGATTTTCTTGAGCCTGTTAGCTGAGGCCCTGGATTGGTGTTAAGCTATATCTTTTCTCCTTATAGAAGGTGCATGGCTCCATGGAACTGTGTATTTACTTAGGCCCAGTGGGTCTTAAGGGATCCTTTGCAAGTGCCGGCTACCCTCAAGAGAAGACAAGCAGAGTAGTTGACGGTGCCCCTGAAGGAGTGTGTGGGCTAGGCCACTGCCCTATAGTTTGGGAGACAGAGGCACTTGTGGCCATGGAAACCTCATTTCTGATGTAAACCAAGCCCAGATCAGGCTCCTCTCACTGGAAGCAAACAACAGCAGAGGGCCTGGTGTGTAGCCAGCACTCCCTACCTGCTCCCATTTCTGTCTCCAGTTGCAGGTGTGGAGGACTTAGCTGTTACACCGTCTTTCTCCCGCTAGTGCCACAGAACAGGATGCTGAACAGCAAGCCAAAGAAATCCTCAGGGCTTGTTTTGATTGCAGTGTGAAAGGGCTGGGATCCGGTGGCTCTCTAATAAGAGGATCACCTGCTACAGGCCCAAGAAGACACGGCTGGCACCCCTCCTGCTCCCCTGGGCTCTCTTACCAGACCTTTCCGTCTCTCCTCCAGCTTCAAGGAACACTTAGTCCCAAGCAGATGGACTCCTCACGTCGTTTATTGGCGCTCATGAGCTCTGGTTATTGGAGTTCCTTTGTGTACGTGTGCACATAGTTCGAAGTGCCGGAGAGTGTGGATTTCCTGCCCAGCCCTGTGGAAACATGACTGGTAGTGTGACACAGGAGTGTGACTGTCCACTTCCGGTGACCCTCCCTCCCTGGTTCTGGCTGTGTCCCTTCTCTTTGTGAGCCTCCTGACTTCATAACTTTGCTTGGCCTCCTTCTCCATCCTGCATTCCTTCCTGCATTCCACAACTGAATTCCTTACTTGTGTGAGAATTGTAAGTCTTGGTCTGGTATTGAGCATCTGAAAATCAGATCTAAACTATCTAACCTTCACTAGTATTTCTCAAAAGCCTTCTGAAATAAAATTTGTTCCCATTGTACAGACGAGGATACTGAAGCTCATGGGGTAGCAATGACTTTACAGTTTGAGATTCTAATCCAGTTCTGCCTGAGCCCAGTTTCTGTCTGTGTGTGCGCCATGAAAACCAATTAGCAATTGCATGCAGTTAGTTGGGGTCTTCTCAAAATCCAGGTGTCTGGAGGTCACATTGGAAATTGTCCCCTTAACTGACTCACAGGGATTGAGGAGGTCTGGGATGTGAGAAACCATAGGTTCCGCCCCCCCCCACCACACCACACACACACACACACACACACACAAAACTGCTGGATAAGCCTGCAGACCCTGCAGGACCAGGACTGTGTGTCACTAAATGGGACGCCCCCAGGCTGGATCAGGGTGCCTGACAGCTAATAGGAACCCACTAGACCTTCAAGTGGAGGCTCTGCTGTCGGGCAACTTCCTTATGAAAAGGCCTTTCTGGAGAAATCGATTAAGTCCTAATGAAGGGATTTTCTGAGTTCTTAAAAAGAATTGCAACACCTTGGGTCAGTTTCTTCCTTTGTCACCTACATCATGGCATGCAGTGAAGACCTCACGCCGACGCCCCTCTGGAGGTGCACTCTCCAGCAGCAGAAGCTGATCCTGTCAGGAGGTTTTCCACCCTTGATACATCTTCAGATGATATGCATATTTTAAGAGTCCAGTGACGTCAGCTCTAATTCTGGGAAATTACGATCTCTCCTCCTCAATTTCTTATGCAGAGATCTTCCACTAAAATTAAGCCTAGTCATTATATCAGACATTAAACATGAGAAATGGCCTGGATCTGATTGAACCACTCCGGAGGGGGCCAAATGATGGCATTATCATTTTTAAATTGGGAACCAATATTCTAGACTTTTGTGTCTTGCTGGTGATGATATTGGATATTTTCCTTGCTTGAGTTTTTATCAAACCTCCCCAGAGTATACAAATTTAGATCATAATTCAGATGGATATGATGGCCCCAGTTCCTGGAACGTTGTTTGTTGAATGCTGTGTGGGTAGACACTGGGATTGGTGAGGAGCCCCACTGAGAGCAGGCGGCTGCTGGACAGCTCCCCACTTTGGCCTTGCTCTGCTAATATCTCTCCTGGTGTGGGCTAGCTCCATGCTGCTTCTGCTATGTAGCAGCCCGAGATAATTGCCCGAGGGCTCTGTAATGCCTTAGTTCTGGACTGAAGCTGAGAATGTGGGAATGGGCTCTCGGAGTCCAGCAGCCTTTGAAGTCATAACTACACAGAATACTATGTCTAGGGCCAGAAGTTGTGATGTGAGATTGGGAGGAGTTTATGGAAATAACTGGACTGAATGGGATGCTTAGGGCATTGACTCTAAGCTTTATGTAAATGATACGTGGGCCTGGGTGTCGCTGGTGGTTGGCTGTGTGGCAGACTCCCCCTCAGAGTTAGCAGATCACATTATTTATTTCTCGTGGTTCTGGGGGTCTAGAACCAGGACAGGGCACAGCAGGGGTAGAAGATCTTGGTTTCATTTGCTGTTGCTGGGCTGTGATGCCTGCAGTGCCTTTTCTCTTGGTGTCTGACACACGATTGTGATGAGAACAGTAGATAAAGCTGGTCAGGAAGGTCAGGAAGCTCCGAGCAGCAGCTCCGAGAATGTCTTTGCTGGAAGGACGGACAGTAGGACAGAGTTCTGGTTCTTTAGTTTTGGTCTCTTGGTCCTGCCTGGAAGCTGTACAAGTGTACGGAATGAGAGCAAGAGGAGGCCACTACTCAGCATATGGTTGGGGCAACTAGACCGACCAGTTCATATGCCTTCCTATACCTCATCCTAATTTCAGCCACAAATTGTTAAAAATCCCCCTGGACAGCAGCAATGGGACCTCATTGCCAGGACTCAATCCTGCTACACAGGAGTGCTGCCTTCTGTCCTCTTAAGCCCCCTCCTATGAATCCACAATAAATATTTCTTGAAAACTCACCCTCCATGGTCTGTGAGTTGCACTCTTTGAATTCTCTAGACAAGAACCCAAAAGCCACTGGTTCTGGTGGGTTTGGAGAGCACTGGGTTTTCCAGGACCATAGCTTCCCAAACTAGGTTTATCAGGAACCAAGAAAGACTGGATCACTCTCAAAGATGCCCTCAACTTTCTTGTCTTGTCTAGGATGGTTCTAGTGACTGGGTACAGATTGCAGTAGCTCAACTGGGGTCATAGATGTCTTTTGCTTTGCTGTATGACTTCAGGGCCTCTCCTTTCTTCATATACCACTCAAGATGGTCTCATCCATGGGGTGTGAGATTTCTGACAGGGGGGAGCTCAGGGGGTGCCTTTAAATACTTTTGATTTTATTTATTTATATTTTATATTTGTGGGTATTTTGCCTGTATGTGTGTTTGTGTAATTGGTGTCTATAGTGTCTGCAGAATCCAGAAGAAAGCATCAGATCTCCAGAACTGTAGTTTCAGACAGTTGTTAGTTGCCAGTGGGTGCTGGGAATGGAACCAAGGTCTTCTGGGGGAGCAGCCAGTGCTCTTAACCAGTGCTCATCTCTTCAGCCCTACCCTGGGCTTCGGCTTGAAATAGGAACAGAACCACCCCCACACTATTCTTCCAGTAGACCCGTGGGTCAGTTCATAGTCAAGGGGAAGGGACTCGCCTAGTTACAAGGTGGCTCAGGTTAACTGGACCAGAGATGGAGGGGGAGAATGTTCAAGGAACCATGAACCAGTGGCTAGATCAGGAGGCATGAGCACTTGGCCAGAGCTGCTGAGACCAAGGTGAGACAGAGAGGGATCCTCATCGTGGGATGACTGCTCTGGGATTCAGCTTGTGTATTTTGTTCTTGCTTTCAAATAAAGGGGCTTACAGGATATGCCATAGAATCATGGTAGGGTCACAGAGAGACAAAGGACAGGGGTGTCAGCATGGGGAACAGGTTGATATAATCACCATCAAAGCCATGGTGGCAATCTTGTGGGCATGGATACTGGTGCTGGGAAGTGGGGATGAAGGAAAGGAAATGAACATTTCCAGAATGCTCGACAGGCTCCATACCTGGTGCCTCCTGTTCTCTCTCTGTCTCTCTTCATCCCTCATGGCCTCTGCAGGAACAAGTGAGTTTAGAAATGAACAAACATCTGGAAGGATTAATAAATTCGTACTCGTGAGAGTCAGGTCTGCCCACCCGCATCCACTTTTTCCTCACAAAGGAAGGCAAGTTAGCATAACGTATTCAGACATACCACAGTCTTGGGGGCTATAGCTACGTCCTGCTGTGTCTTGCATAGCTCCTGTTATGGTTTCAATTTGAAATGTCTCCAAAAGGTGGCGTTCTTTTGGGAGACTACAGAACCATCAGGAGGTGGGACATAGCTAGTGGAAGCTGGTCACCATGGGTGGCCTTTGAAGGTCATAGCTCTGCCCCTGGTCCCTTCAGGTTCTATGCTTTCTCTCCTATGGTGTCCATAGATCCTTGCCACGCTCTCTGGTGGCCTCAAATGAAGTCTTCTGTTACGTCTTTCCTGCAGGGTAAGGCACTTTGTTTTTTCTAGAAAGCCCCCAGGAAGGGGTGGGAGAGGTAAGGAGTGAAAATGCCAGTCCTGGTGTGGTGTAGTGATGTTCTTCCTATGGAATCCCCAATAAAATTCCATAGGTATAATTTCTCCTATGAGACCTCCGGCAGCATTTCATAGCACAGCAGAGCAGGAACTGAGATTGCATGTGTGGGTACAGCCAGCTTCCTCTGACTCATAGCTCTTCATTATCATCTTGCAAATATCCCCTGTCTGAGGCCGAGGGAGGTCAATCCAGTGATGGATAAAATGCTGATTTTTCCGTGTCTCCCACTGCCTGATAAAGATTCAGCAAATGTTTACCAGACCACCATGAACTTTTAGGCTTCTCCAGAGAATGTCAGCTTATGGCACATGTGGAAATATTGTCATTATCTGTTTATGGGTGACCGTGGGATGCACAGTGACCAGGGAAGCTTGAGTGAGCTGGGTCATGCCTCTTGCTTCTCGTTTTCTCTTCCTCTAATTTACCCTGGGTCTGACTCGCCGTCCTGCTCTCATTCCAGCCATGCAGCTGCATGCATTATTCCCTCCACTTCTGCCCACATCTGCCACACAAGGGACTAAATGGTTTGTAGCTCCAGACGCGTTTCCCAGGCAGTAAATTGTAATGACACAATGAGATAAGGGTCTCAATCTGATACATACACCCTGAGTTTACCAGAGATAATAGCATAGGTGGGGCTTCTGGCAGTGTGTGTGTGTGTGTGTGTGTGTGTCTGTGTGTGCATGTGTGTCTGTGTCTGTATGCGTGTGTCTGTGTGCGTGTGTGTGTGTATGTGTGAGTGTGTGTGTGTATGTGTGTGTGCGCGCGCGCGCGTGTGTGCAGTGGGTGGGTGTCAGTGTGTGGGCTCTGGGAGGTCTCTCGTGAACACCACTGATGATGAGAGAGGTGGCGGCATTTGCTGCTTGGTAATGAGATTCAGTGTTATGGAACTGTTATTTTTAGGGTTTAAGCTATGAAAATCTTATTCCCTCACTAGAGGTCTCTTTTCTGTCATTATGGAGCACACCAGGTGAGGAACCCAGTGTCATCTTTTAAAATAATAACAGATCCAAGTTAGCTTATCAAATGCTGTTCTCCTAAGTCTGCTTGACAAGAGTGAGCTTAAAATTGGAATTTTGGGTCAAGATAAGCAGAGAATAGACAGAAAAGGAGAGTGGGATTTGAAAGTCTTGAGTTAAATAAGGGCAAGGAGACAAGACATTATTTTAAATTTGATAAAACTTGATTGTATCCTTTGTGGCTAATCAAGTAACCATCTCCATTGCAAGTCAGCTTGCCTATGTCTGTCTCTCCATCCATCTATCTGTCTGTCTATCTATCTATCTATCTATCTATCTATCTATCTATCTATCTATCTCTAATTACCTGTATATCTATGTATGAATCTATTGTCTACCTACTTATCTATTGATTAATTTATCAATAAATAATTGATATTTATCTATCACTTATCTATCTACTCACCCACCCATCCATTTATCTATTTTCTGTCCATCCATTTCTGTATTTATCTATCAGTCATCATGTATCTACCCATCTCCCACGTGCCTCTCTGTGTATGAAGTGCCCATTGGTCTAAATCCCCCCCTTGGTCACCTTTGCATCTTCATACTCACACATGCTTCATGTGCATCAGATTCCTTGAGTAGAACTAGGGAAATGATATTGCATTGGTCTGGAGGCTTTTCTGGTTTGGTAACAAAGGCTCTGAACATAGAGGTTTCTATTGTTCTGCATTTTGATTCTGTTAACCATTGTATCAAGTGTTGTAAGCAGAGACTGCTTTTTCATTTCCCGGCTACCCAGATCTGAATAATCATATAAAAACTATATTAATTACAACACTGTTTGGCCGATGGCTCAGGCATTTTTGTGGCTAGCTCTTACATCTTAAATTAGCCCATTGCAATTATTTTATATCTTATCACGAGGCTCGTGGTTTGTTACCTCTTGCTTCTTGGGCAGCTACACGGCATCTGCCTGACTCCATCTTCTTTCTTCCTATATCTCTGCCTTGTATTCCTGCCTTGCTATATTCTGCCCTGCAATAGGCCAAAGCAGCTTCTTTATTAACCAATGGTAATAAAATATATTCACAGTATACAGAGGGAAATCCCAAGACAGTACTTCAGGGTTCCTGCTTCATGAAAGAGTCTACCAGACATTCTGCAGAACAGAGAAGAAAGTGACTGACAAACTGCCAATATAGGCAAAATAGTCTTTCTAATTTCTTGCTTCATGGAAAAGTCTGCCTGATGCTATGGGCCTGTAGGCTGAAGTTGGATGCCCCAACATTGCAGAAGAACTTCCAACCACGGAGGTCCTATGGCTCAAACACAGGGCATCACGCCTGGCAGCAGATGCTTCACCCCTGGAGCCACTGTTAGAAATTAGCCTCTCCACCAACGCAAATAATTCTGATCAGACCGGATTAGACCGAATCAATGCTCGTGTTTACTGCAGCGCTCCCGGGTAGCTGGGAAAGCATGGAGAGAGAGAGAGAGAGAGAGAGAGAGAGAGAGAGAGAGAGAGAGAGAGAAGGGGGGCACACAAAACCCCCAAACCACATGTTCTTTTTCTTGGCAGGCCCCCTAAATAGCCTGTGAGAATGGTCCTGACCCTCCCTGGGGAGGGGTCAGCACTTGGGGGGCTTTTCTGGAGGGGGGGTGGTGGTGCATATCAGTCCTGACCTCTTACCCACTGAGAGCTCCTAGTTTGGAGGAAGTTGCTCCATAAAGCAGGAGGCACAAGCAGAGACCAGGGAAGAAGGCTGCTTACTGACTGGTTCACCATCCTTTGTTCAGCTGGCTTTCTTGTGTAACCCAGGACCAGCTGCTCAGGAATGGTGCTGCCCGTAGTGAACTGGGCCTCCTGTATTAATTAGCAATCAGGATGAGCATCCATAGACACATGTGCCAGGTTACCTATGGGGCTTGTCTCTGCTATATAAGTTGGTGCCAAAAATTTCTCTGCTTTCGCAGCAGCTTAACCATGTTTCTGTAAGGGATGGAGAGAGGATAGGTGGGCTTCCATACATATGATAGAGGAAGGTGAGTGTCAGTAGAATTTTATTCAGCCACAAGGAAAAATAAAATTATGAAATGTGCAGAAAATGAATGGAACTAGGAAGTATGATATCAAGGGAGATGATCCAGGCTTAGAAAGACAAATAATTCATTTTTTCTCATATGTGGGTCCCAGCTTCTGCCTGTTATATATGTGTATCTAGGTGGTAGCAAATGTGGGCAAAGACTAGGAAACCAGAAAGAGGCCAAGAGAGGGGAAAAAGATGCTATGGTACGTGTGTGTGTGCGTGTGTGTGTGTGCGTGTGTGTGTGTGTGCGTGCGTGTGTGTGTGTGTGTGCATGTGTGGACTAGAGAACAGTAAGATGTTAAAGTGGAGAATACAGGGGGCAAAATATACAGTGGGAAAACAGATAGCAGGCAGAAGGGAAGGAGCGCATGTGTGTGGGGGGAACAGGACAAAATTGATATAAGGAAACGTGTTGCTTTCATTAACTTAAAAGCTAATGAAAAATCAATAACCATAGATCTTCCTGGAAGAGACGGGGAGGGACCATAGAAGAGGGGGTTTTGGGAGGCCAGTGTACTGCCATGACAAGGCTGCCATACTGATGAACTCACAGCCTGTCAGCATTCCGGGCTGGATAGGAGAGGGTAGAGGGGCTCCTGAGGTCTCACTCCTAGCTGGGGAGCTGTGGTTAGTTGATGGTTGCTGGAGGAAGAAGAGTCACTTTTCTTCAGAGATGTGGTCTCTGGTTGGTTGCTCATCCTCCAGTGTCTGGCCCCACACCCATACACAAGGGCAACACTACCTAGATTCAGTGAATTAAAAAGGATATGAAGTTGGGAATGGGGCCCTGGTCTAGTGAGAGCGGGGAGTAAGGGTGGACATGCTCAAAATCTCTTTTATACACATGTGAGAGTCTCAAGAATAAATAATGATATATATATAATAAAATAAAAATATAAATTAAAAATAAATTGACTGGAGAATGCTACCCTAAGTAATCCTATATTAATTATTTCATATATAATTCCTATGCTTTAACTTCTTTGGTTAGAAAACCCATAGGCAACTTGGACCCAGCTTGCCTGGGCTCCGATCTTGGGGTACAGGGCTGTAGGGTTGTCTATCAGCAGATCTGGATGGCCTTTGCTGGCAGACTACAGTGCAAACCTGAACAACCATACATGTGTCCTATACATCCACACATGTTCACTGCACAACCATACATGTGTGCTGCACAGCTCTATGTGTATGACAGCCCTCACTCTTTTGTTGCCACACACTGTATGGCAGCAGACAAAAAAAATAGCAGAACCTTTACAGTTCTGTTGCTCCTGTTTCTGCGTCAAGACAGCAAGGAGAATACTTCAAAGGGTTGTTCTGAGAATTATATATTTATTAAGCATGATAAATACATAATTAAACACAGTAAGTGCACATATAGCCCTCAGAGGGGATTGGCATATAGGACTATTATGTATGTTAGTTAGTACTCTACTACTGCACTTTTTCCAGTGAGTGTGAATTTGCTGCAAGCTGACAAAGTGAAGCCCATCTTTCAGTGACTGATGGCCTAATAGAAACCTCGGATTTGGAAGTCTGGAAACTCAGGCTTGAGTCATGATTCAGATTCCCGACTCTTTATGAACTGTGAGCTAAGCATATCTGGCTTTGGTGCCATTCTGAGAAGGTGCTCAGGTCCTAAACTATGGCTTCTTATTTCTTCCTTTTCTTTTTTAGCAGAGGTGGTAAGGCCCAGAGAGGACAAGTCAGCTGATGCAGCATGGTGCTGGGCCCTAGGGCCTGAGGGTCATGTGGTTGTGGGGTCATGTGGTTGTGACTTGCTAAGAAGGTAACTTCAATGGATAAGGCAGGTGTGGAGGAGATAGTGGGGCAGACACTACTCTCAGGAAGAGGCAGGCTGACGGGAGATCTGTTGAATTCAGGAATGGTAGTTTAGATGCCACCAGAGGGAGGTGGCACATTGCTGTCTGTCACCGTTAATTCCAAGCCTAGATGTTGCTCACTGTCAGCCTCATGTGGAGGCTGGTCCTGAAATGGGTCACACCCTTGCATCTGGTTTTCCTCTGACAGAGATCACCCTGTTAACCATTGCCAACAGGTTTAGAAGGAATGCTTTCAGAGAGAGGTGAAATGTAACAGAAGGCTTGACCAAGCCCAGCTGGACTCAGAAGGTCTCTTCTCGTCAGATGTGTCTGTGCTCATTAGAACAGCCTGAAGGGCCCCATGGCAAGGGACTTGGGTTGATGTATTATCATAGTTTTGGGAAAGCAGACTTCAAGCCAAGGTTTCAGGCATGATATTTTCATAGGGAGGGAAACGTGATCAGTTTGTGGTGGCTCATACTTGCATTCTTGGTACTTGGGTACCAAGTATTTAATAATTGGTACTGGAGCAGGAGGATTGTAAATTTGAGGCCACCTGGACTACCTAGTAAGACGCTCGCTGTCTGAAAGACGTAACAAATTGAAAAGAAAAGCTTTCTTTAAAAGACAAAAACTGGAGCAGTGAGCTAAAGAGAGGAAGGCAGCCAAGAAAAAAAGTGTTAACAAGCCAATTTCCCAATTTCCAATGAGAGTGACCAGACCTCATCCATAGGGACAGTCTGGAAATAATAGAGTACAAGGCTCAGACTTCTCCCACTCTTGTGTTTACGTACCTACTCCCACCAGACGTGAGTAGGGGCTTATTTTGTTTTACTGTTTTGGAAATTCTAATTCTCTAAGCATTTCCAAGTCTTGAAGGTATCCTTCCTTCCTTCCTTTTTTTTTTTTTTTTTTTTTTTTTTTTTTTTTTTTTTTTTTTTTTTTTTTTTTTTTCAAGATAGTGTTTCTCTGTGTAACAGCCATGGCTGTCCTAAAACTTGCTTTGTGGACCAGGCTGACCCTGAACTCAAAGAGATCCGCCAACTTTTGCCTCCCAGGTGCTGCGATTAAAGGGATGCACCACCACCGCTGACTGAAGGTATGCTTTTTTGAGGAAAGTCCTCAGACTAAGAGGTACTTGGAGGTTCATTTTGTTGTCCAAAATGGAAAGGCCTGAGGATTATGGATGGGACACAACATCCAAATTTATGGCTTAAAATAATAGAGGTTTGTCTCTTGATCACACTCAATCAAAGTGAGCCCATGGTTGCTTTCAACAGTTTCTTTTGTGTGGAGGTTCTCCTTTTGTGTCGTGCCTTCTGTGATAAAGAGCTTTAATAAATTTATACAACCTAGGGTCACATGGGAAGAGTGTCAACGAGAGAGTGTCTACTTTGGATGGGCCTGAATGCACATCTGTAGGGGGTTGTCTTAATTAATTGATGTGGAAGGCCAAGTTCACTATGGGCGGCACCATTCCCAGGGCTGAACTGTATATATAGAGCTGAGCACCTGCAAGTGAAAATGTACACATTCATTTCTCTCTGCTTTTGACTGTGGCTGTGATGTGACCAGCTGTCACAGGCTCCTGTGCTGTGACATCTTAATGTACTGTAACCTGGAACCCTCTCCCCTCCAAGTTTCTTTAAGTCGGGGTGTTCTGCTGCAGCATCAGGAACGAGACTCCTTCCTTTGACAGGAAACAGTAGAGTGTGGTAGAAATGACATTGCACGAGTTCCGAGTCCTCGGGAAAGTGTGGATGCTTCAGCCTTTGTCATGAGATCTTGACCTAGTGTGGTCACCTGTCTGACCATCTCAGCCTAAAGTCAACCTTCTGAGGCAGATGCGTTGTCTGACTTGCCCAGAAGGCTGAAGGAAAGAGAACCTTGGCATGACAGAAGGGCTGCCATTCAAGCCCAGGCATTGCTGTCCTCTGAACCCAGTCCACACTGTCCACCACTCTACCATGATCTAAGTCAGCTGCATAGAAATAACCGAGGTAAGGAATGTGCTCCTCATTCATTCGATTGTCCAGTATTTGTTTATAGTGTACAGGTATACACGAGAGGAGACTGCACAGTGCCGTCCAGCAGGAGACCAGGAGGAAGTGGGTATTACCAGCCTCCATCAGCTACATGAACTTTCCTCTGCCTTGGAGTAGCAGCCAGTGCTCCTAACAGATGCCTTGTGCAGCCCAATTATACCTTGTGATGAACTCATGGGCCAGAATTCCCACAGCTCTCAATCCCGGTTGCCTCCCGAAGGAAATAATACATTTATCAGTCTCTGGATCTTGTTGGTGGCTATCTTGATTGAAGGGGGAGAAAGAAGGAAGTTAAAAGTGGACCTGCAGGATTGCGCTGTGGTTTCCAGGTACATTCTGGAAGCCCCTCGAGACCCTTTGGTGAGGAACTACAGTGGGGGGGGGGGCTCATGGCTGATTTATGCGTTTCTGTATTGCTCTGTTGTGATTGATATCGGCATAGCAGCATCAATAACTTCCCACATTTCTCCTAGGAGTCTCTATCCAGTGTGGTGTCTCTAGTGTCCTGTAACATGATTTATGATTCCCTAGTCCAAGTAACGTTTCAAGTCCCCAAAGAGAACATGGTGTGTGTTGAAGGAAGCTTAATATGTCAGAAGGATCCAGGTCTCAATTTCTTATTTCTGACTTGCTGCCTGTGTGACCTTGAGCCAATTGCTCAAATGCAGGCACCTGTTTCCCTTTTGTGCAAGGTGGACAATTACAATAAATGCCCATATTTCTTATGAATATTTGATTAAGGGATGCATTTAAATTGCTTTGTCCTCCTAAACCCTCCACACAGAGATGAAAGCTAAATTAAAGGATGATCAGGCACGTGTTTTTAAATATCCTGGCTGCTGGCTCGCTTAATGCCTGAGGATTATGATGAGTCATCCCTAGTGTATTAGTGGGGTTCAGCTAGTGGGGAGTCCTGGTACTTTAGAGACGGAGACAGGAGAGTCCTTTGAGCCAAGGAGTTTAAGAGCAACTGGGGCAACATAGCAAGATTCCGCTCCATTCTCCCCCAAAGTGGGCACAGGCAAGAAAGTCGAGTTTATCATAGGTCACCCTACAGAGTCACTTCTGTTCTGCATTTGAGTCATGTGCAAATTAATGTCTGTTTCTGGGGTTTCTCTTCTATATGATGTTAGTTCTATTTATCTTTTTTTTTTTACTTAAATATCAATCTTTATTGTTTTATATTATAATAACCTTTCCCACATCTCAGCATCATGAATAACAGCTCACACCTACCTTCTCTTTCCACTTTTTCTTTTTAAATATAAAAAAAAATTGTGTGTGTGTGTGTGTGTGTGTGTGTGTCTGTGTGTGTCTGTGTGTGTCTGTGTGTGCATGACCTGGACTTGCTTTGTAGACCAGGCTGATTTCATACTCAGAGATCCACTTGCCTTTGCTTCCTGAGTGCTAGGATTAAAGGTGTGTTCCACCATGCCCGGCTTCATCTTCAATCATCTCGAATTTTCTTTCATTTTGGCTAGAGGTTATCAGCTAACACATTTTGGAAATCTAGATTGTCTTTGTAGATTTATAGGAATGAAGCGTGGGCACTGGGAATCTATTCTCCATAGAGTGAAAGCTTGGTAATTATTAAACCAAGATTTATTAATTATTTAGATGAAATCCTTTTAACTGGTATTGTTAAAACATAGGGCTTCCAGATATCCATAAATCCCTGGACAGGCAAACAACCAGAGGACACAGGGTCCTGAGTGAAGGAGAAAGCCCTCCTGTGGGTCCCTTAGGCATAGACAAGTTTAAAAAGATGAGCAACTGCAGGGCCGTAATGTCTGTCTTGTATGTGGAGCAGTTTGGTCTATCCTCAACACTGTAAGGAGACTTTTAAATTTTAAAAATAAATGATTTTTCTTTTTTTGTGCTATTACTCGTTTTCTGTATTGAAACAATGCCAGTTGATGCATATTCATGAACATTTAGATTGTAGCTTTGAATTTTCTTCTTTATTGCTATAAAATGATAATTATAAAATCATTAAAGATCCCTTTTAATGCATTTGCCTCAAGTTCAACTTTGTCTTATTTTCATACTCCAAGTGTAGTTTTCTGTTTATTTGGATTTGTCTGACTTTTTTTCAAACTCTAGGCTTCTTGTTTAATTGGATTCTTTTTGTATCAATCATGTTTAATATGAAATTTAATCTTGTTTATGTTCATCACAGTGAATTATGTCTTTCCTTCTACTCCAATCATTTTGGTTTTATTTGCTGTTTAATGTTCATGAATCCTGTTGTTTCTGTCTTTTGCTTTGCAGATTCTACATTTGTTGCTTCTCTGTTCTCTGGTAGCTCCCACAATTGATTGCAGTACATTTTAACACTGAGTTTTTAGATCTTTGAATGTTTCCCAAGACTTATTCTAACATATGCCTCTCCACCTAACATAGCTATTGGAGTTCTCTACGTTCCCTTTCTGTTTCATTTTAAATTAAATTAAATTTTTTATTATTTAAAGAATATTTTTGTGTTTTATGTACAAATGTTTACCTACATGTATATGTGTACACTGTGTGCATACCTGTTGCCTAGAGAGACAGAAGAGTCTGTTAGAGCCCATGGAACTGGAGTTACAGATGGTTGTAAGCTGCCATATGGATTCTGGAAATTGAACCCGGGTCTTCTTAAAGAGCAGCCAGTGCTCTTAACCACTGAGCTATCTCTGCAACCCCTTTAGATCTTTTGTTAACTTTTTATTTGTTTACATTTTTGGTGTGTGTGTGTGCGCACGCGTGCACACGCTGGCGCTCACATGTGCACATGTTTGCTTGTCATGATGTGCTTATAGAGGTCAGAGGACAGTTTTCAGGAGTCAGTTCTCTTCTTCCACCACGTGGCTCCTGGAGATCCAACTTGCTGGTCCCACTTTTATAGTTAGAAATAAGATTTTGGGGGGCTGGAGAGATGGCTCAGTGGTTTAGAGCACCGTCTGCTCTTCCAGAGGTCCTGAGTTCAATTCCCAGCAACCACATGGTGGCTCACAACCATCTGTAATGAGATCTGGCGCCCTCCTCTGCGTGTGGGCATACATGGAGGCAGAATGTTGTATACATAATAAATAAATAAATCTTTAAAAAAAAATAAGATTTTGGAATGCACTAGGGATACTGAGATGGCTTAGTAGGTAAATGTGCCTGCTGCCAAGGCTGAGGACTTCAGTTTGAGTCCCAGAATTCACAAGGTGGAAGGAAAGAGAAAAAAAAAGCTGTCCTCTGACCTTCACACACACACACACACACACACACACACACACACACACACACATACCATGCACATATGTACCTGCACACATACACACACACCATGGCACATATGTGCCTGCATACGCACACCATTTTTATGTGTCTACACACATACATACACATGCACCATGGCACATATGTGCCCCCCCCACCATGGCATATATGTACATATGTGCCTATACACATACCCACCATGGCAATATGTCCCTCACACTTACACACACAAATGCCGTGGCATTCCATATGGGTAGCAGTTGCTACCCATTCATTTTAGCCAATAATCATGTGTGAAAAATGATAAAATCAAAATCAAAATAATCATGGGGCAGGGTGGGGGAGAAGCTTGAAAATACATTCGCTTTATCTAAAGGAGCTGAAGAGTTGGTTCGGAAGTTCAGAGCATATTCTACTATCACAGAGCACCTGAGCTCTTCCCCAGCACCCACCTCTAGCAGCTCACAATCACCATAAATTCAGTTCCAGGGAACCTGATAACCTGAGGTGCCTGCACTCGTGTGCCCCCCCCCAGATATACATTCACATTTATATTTAATTTTTTGTTGTTATTTTGAGACAGGGTTTCTCTGTGTAACAGCCATAGCTGTCCTGGAACTAACTCTTATAGACCAGGTTGGCCTTGAACTCACACAGATCCACCTGCCTCTGCCTCCTGAGTGCTGGGATTAAAGGTGTGTGCCACTTCTGCCCAGCATATATTTATTTTATTTTTTTTTAAAGAAAGAAGTAAACTACTGTGAATGGTTGGAGAATTCCATAAGGCCCTACAAAGTTTGGTCCTTTTTATAATTGTATATAGCCTAGGATACAGACATGAAACAATGGGAAAGACACAGAAAAATTCTGAAGCCAAGAGAGGATTCAGCACAGTATAAAATTTAGTAACTATTAAGGCTAGCAACTAACATAATTTGGCCGCATGTCTTATCTTATAAGTATGATTTAAAGCAACACAAATAACAACACACTCAAGAATGTATGTTATTATGGAGTTGCAAAAATGAATTATATTTTAAGTTTTTTTAAAAAAATAGAAAAGGAAAGAAAACAAGCAAAAGTATGTCCAAATTCTTATCCTTCTTTCCACATATGTATTTAGTGTCTGTGCTTGTGTGTCTCTGTATGTGTGTGTGTATAGGAACATATGTGCCATGGTGTGTGTATGTATGCATGTGTAGAGCTACATATTGCCACGGCATTTGTGTGTGTAAGTGTGTAGGCACACATTGCCATGGTGTGTGTATGTGTATGTTTGTAGGCACATATGTGTCATGGTATGTGTGTGTATGTGTAGGCACATATGTGCCATGCTGTATGTATGTATGTGTAAGGCACTTTTGTGCCATTGTATATGTTTATGTGTAGACATATATGTGCCATGGTGTGTGTATGTATGCACAGAAGCAGGCAGTCTCTTAAGACCTGGTCTTGTCCCTGGCATAGCTTGACATCAAACGCATTCTGTCATTCCATACAAATGACCGAGGCCACTAGCTCAGATTGAACAGGTGGGAAATAAAATCTACCAAAACCATTTATTTTTAATTATGTACATTCCTGTGTATCTGTGTGTGGATTGTGTGCATATGAGAGTAGATGCCCAAGGAGGCTTGAGACATCAGATCCCTTGCAGCTAGGAGAGTCAGTGTGGTGTGAGCTACCCACCCTGGGCCCTAGGGGTCATCTGTAGGAGCAGCAAGCACTCTAACATCTGAGCCATCTTTCTAGGCCCCTGAATCCACTTTCTCATGCGAGATGCCACAAAGTCACATCACACAGACGGAGTCACAGAGAAAGGAGATGCTCACAGACAGTTCAGAAGATCTGTCCACTAGAGCGTTCCGAACCTTCAGCAATGTTCCCTAAAACCCACCAACCTTACTTTACCTTCTTTCTGGTACTTAGGGGGCTGCCCTTCTCGGTTCCCTTTGTACTTATGTGCATCTGATATTCAGGCACATTTTTGTTTTGTTCTTGGTTTCAGAAGGACTGTGGGGGTGTCTTGGTTCTGCCTTCTGTGCCACAGATTCAGTTTCTGTAAATGGGCTTTGCTCCTTGCTGCCTTTAGTATTTTTCATTGGATTTGATTGAGTTTGTGTCACTAGATAGCCCCTTTCTTACAGCTCCTTTTCTCTTCTTCTTGATGCTGGTTTTAACTGCAGTGTTTTCTCACCCTAGAGGAGGTCATGCTCCCCCTTCCCCTTTTGGTCATCGTATCGCATTCTCAGGAAATTCGGTTCTTCCTTATTTGATTAGATATTTTCAGAATCATTTGGCAATCCTTGAGTGTCCTCTCCCCTCCTCTCCCCTCCCCTTCCCTTTCCTTGAGAGTTTAGAATTGGGACTGGAGAGATGGCTCAGGAGGTAGGAGCATTTGCCGCTCTTACAGAGGACCGGAGTTCAGTTCCCAGCACCCAAGTTGGGCAGTTCACAGCTGCCTGTAACTCTGGGGCCATAAGACCTGAAACTCTCTTCTGGACTGGCCACCTTGGACATCTGCAGACAGGGAGTAAACACATATATATGTAAATAAAAATAACTCTTAACAATGGTAACTGTATTACACAAATACAGATAATTATTATCAATTAAATGTTAATTTTAAAAGGTCACAGGAAAAAGTGCAAAATCAAGTAGTTTAGGGAGAATTTGCATCTTTATAATTCTATGGTTTTTATTCAAACACAGTGGATTGACCTGTTTCTTTAATGTTATATTGATAGTCTAAGAGTTTTAAAATCGTCTCATTTTTAAAGTCATTTTTAAAGACGTAAATGTTTTCCGAATTCTCAACCATGGGCATTTAAGACAATACAGAAATAGTTTAATAAATATTCTCATGTCTGCTAACTAACCCATTTAAAGCACAGTTTATATGTTATGACTGATTCTAGCCTTCTAGTTTAACCTTATTTTCCTAAGGACCCACAGACAAGTTCTACATGATTATCTTTCTGAAGCAAATTAAAAATAATTTCCTAATTGATATTCACATTATCTAAGTTATCTTCACAGGTTTTTATTTTTTTCAACTGAGAGTTAAATTAAGGCTCACATGTGATATATTTTGCTTTTTAAAAATTTATTTTTCTGTGTATGAATGTTTTGTCCACATGTGTGTTTGTGTACCATGTGCATGGCTGGTGCCCGTGGAGATCAGAAGAAAATGCCAAATCCCCTGGAACTAGAGTCACAGAGGGTTGTGGGTTGCTACATTGCTGCTGGGAATCAACAAGTGCTCTTAGTTGCCAAGCCATCTCTAGCCTCTGTATTTTGCTTTTAAAATCTCCTTTTGAGGGACAATATGCTCTCATACTTAATGACTTTTATTTTATTTATTTTTGTTTTTTTCAAGACAGGGTTTCTCTGTGTAGCTCTGGCTGTCCTAGAACTTGCTCTGTAAAACAGGCTGGGCTCAAACTCACAGAGACCTGCCCATTTCTGTCTTCTAAGTGCTGTGATTAAAGGTGTATACCACCACCGTCCAGGGCCATTTATGTAAGACTTTTAAAAATACAGACATTTTTCACACCACTGCAAAAGTAAATATTTTATTAATATGAAAATCTGCATGTGAATCTACTTAATTACCAAATACCATATTTTTTATCAGTTTCACTTTATCCTTTCCCTACACACTAACTGATTTTTTTCTTTAATTTTCTTTATTTACTTATTTTACAGACCAACCACCCCTCTCCTCCTGTTCCCTCTCCCCACCTCCCTTCTGTCCCTCTTCCCCATTCCCTCCTCCTCCAGTTCCAGTCAGAAGAGGTAAGGCTCCCATGGGAGTCAACAAAGCATGGCATATCAAGTAGAGGCAGGACCAAGCTCCTCCCCCTTGCATCAAGGCTGGGCTAGACATCCCCACCATAGGAAATAGGTTTCAAAGAGCCAGTTCATGCATCAGGGACAGGTCCTGGTCCCACTGCTAGGGGCCCCAGAAAAGACCAAGCTGCACAATTGTCATCTTGATGCAGAGAGTCTAGGATGTCCCATGCAGGCTCTCTAGCTGCTGGTACAGAGTCCATGAGCTCCCACAAACCCAGGTTAAGTCAGCTGTTTCTGTGGGTTCCTCCATCATGATCTTGATCCCCCTTTCTCATATAATCCCTCCTCCCTCTCTTCAATTGGACTTCCAGAGTTTGGCCCAGTGCTTGGCTGTGGATCTCTGTGTCTGCTTCCATCAGTTTCTGGATGAAGTCTCTATGATGACAGTTAGGTTAGTCACCAATCTGATCACATGGGAAGGCCAGTTCAGACACCCTCTCCACTATTGCTAGGTGTCTTAGCTGAAGTCATCCTTGTGGGTTCCTGGGAGTTTCCCTGGCACCATGTTTCTCTATGGCCCCCTCTATCAAGATATTTCTTTCATTATTCTCCCCCTCCCTCCCGCCCCCAACTGGACCGTCCTGATTCCTCATGTTCCCATTCCCCCACCCACAGTTTACCCAGGACATCTCATCTAGTTCCTCTTCCCAGGAAGATCCGTGCATTCCTCTGAGGGTCCTCCCTGTTACCTAGCTCCTCTGGGACTGTGAATTGTAGCCTGATTATCTTTACATCTAGTATCCACTTATGTGTGAGTACAGACTGTTTGTCTTTCTGGGTCTGCATTACCTCACTCAGGATAATTTTTCTAGTTTCATCCATTTGCTTGCAAATTTCCTGATGTCATTGGGTTTTTACCTCTGAGTAATACTCCATTGTGTAAATATACCACACTTTCTTTATCCATTCTTTGGTTGAGGGGCATCTAGGTTGTTTCTAGGTTCTGGCTATTACAAATAAAGAGCTATGAACATAGCTGAGCAAGTGTCTGATGTGGGATTTCATTGGTTAATAAAGAAACTGCCTTGGCCCATCTGATAGGGCAGAATTTAGATAGGCGGAGTAGACAGAACAGAATGCTGGGAGGAAGAGGAAGTGAGGCAGATGCCATGCCTCTCCTCTTCAGACACACATCATAGCCCTCCTCTCCGAGATAGATGCAGGTTAAAAATATTCCCGGTAAGACACACACCACCTCGTGGTGCTACACTCATTAGAAATGAATTAATCAAGATATGAGAGTTAGCCAGAAGAAGCTAGATGTAAAAGGCCAGGCAGTGTTTAAATGAATACAATTTATGTGTTGTTATTTTGGGACGTAAGCTAGCCAGGCAGCCAGGAGCTGGGCGGCAAGAACGCAGCCCACAGCTCCTTCTAAAGTGTCCTTGTGATACACTTGAGCATCCTTTGGGTATATGTCCAAGAGTGATACTGCTGAGTTTTGAGGTAGACTGATTTCCAATTTTTTGAGAAACTGCTACATTGATTTCCAAAGTGGCTGTATAAGTTTGTACTCCCACCAGCAGTGGAGGAGTGTTTGCCTTGCACCACATCCTCTCCAGTATAAGTTGTCATTTGTGTTTTTGATCTTAGCCATTCTGAGAGGTGTAAGATGGAATCTCAGAGTAATTTTGATTTGCATTCCCCTGATGGCTAAGGATGTTGAACATTTCTCTAAGTGTTTCTCTGCCATTTGGGATTCTTCTCTTGAGATTTCTCTGTAGCAAGAAGCCATGAAAGTCTGTTAAGGGTTCTCAAGAATTTATTTAGATATAAAATAGGGGTAAACACTCACTGATACAGAATGGTTTAGGTGTCATCGCTGATCTAGCTGCCTTTATCCAGTCATTCTGTCCAGGGATAGAGAGCAAGTTGCCTGCTCCACTCCAACCACCCAAGAAAGCATCCTCTCCCTAAACATAAGTTGTCACATCCGCAGACAAGACCATGCCCTAGGATTTGAAATCCCCAAAAGTAATTGGCTAAAGGGATTGAAATCCCACAGCACTTCTCCGTTAGGTCTGTACTCCATTTTTAAATTGGATTATTTGGTTTGTTGATGTCTAGTTTCTTGAGTTCTTTATATATTTTGGGGATCAACACTCTGTCAGATGTGGGGTTGATGAAGATTGTTTTCCATTTTCATATCTGCTGTTTTGTCTTATTGGCAATATCCCTTGCCTTAGAGAAGTTTTTTTTGTTTCAGGAGGCCTCATTTATTAATGAAGAACTCAGCGTCTGTGCTATTGGTGTTCTTTCCAGGATGTTTACTTTCATGCCAATGTATTCAAGGTTATTTCCCACTTTCTCTTCTCTCAGTTTCAGTGTAGCCGGATTTATGTTGAGGATCTTGGTAGGTATTTTTGTCGAAGTTGGTCTCTGACACTGGGACTTGAGTTTTGTGCAGAGTGATGGATATGGACCCATTTGCATTCTTCTACATACTCACATCCAACTATGCCAGCACCATTTGTTGAAGATGCTTTCTTTTCTCCATAGTAGAATTTTGGCTTCTTTATCAAAATCAGGTTTCCATAGGTATACTTGTTTATGTCTGGTCTTCAACTTGATTTCATTGATCCACCTGTCTATTTTATGCTAATACCAGGCTGTTTTTATTGCTACAGCTCCGTAGTAGAGCTTGAAGTCAGGGATGGTGATACCTCTACAGTTCTTCTGTTGTGTAGAATTAGATTAGATCTCCTGTTTTCCATATGGAGTTGAGTATTGTTCTTTCAAGGTTGTAAAGAGTTATGTTGGAATGTTGATGGAGATTGCATTGAATCTGTAGATTGCTTTTGATAAAATGGTTATTTTTGCTATGTTAACCAATCCTACTGATCCATGAGCATAGGAGATCTTTCCATATTCTGATATCTTTTCCAGTTTCTTCAAAGACTTGAAGTTTTTGTCATACAGGTCTTTCACTTGCTTGGTTAGACTTACCCCAACATATTTTATATTGTTTGTGGCTATTGCGAAGGGTGTTGTTGTTATCCTGATTTCTTCATCAGTCCTTCATCAGTTTGTTTATAAGATGGCTGGCTCCTGGTTGTTGTGATTGTTTTAATTTTTTTTAGTTAATATTTCATCTAGCCACTTCACTAAAGGTGTTTATCAACTGTAGGAGGTCTCTGGTAGAATTCTTAGGGTTGCTTATTTATATTATCATATCATCTGCAAATAGTGGGACTGATACTTTGACTTCTTTTCCTATTTGTATCCCCTTGATCTTCTTTTGTTGTAATACTGCTCTAGCCTGAGGTTCAAGTACTCTATTGAATAGATATGTAGAGACTGGATAGCCTTGTCTTGTTCCTGATTTCAGTGGGATTGCTTTGAATTTCTTTCCACTTAATTTGATGTTGACTATTGATTTGCTCTATATTGGTGCTATTTAGATACATTCCTTGTATCCTTCATCTCTCAAGACTTTTCAGAGGCTTTTTCAGCATCTAATGAGATGATCATGTGTTTCTTCTTTCTTTGAGTTTGTTTATATGGTGGATTACATTGATGAAGTTTCATATGTTGGAACTTCATCCCTGCATCTTTGGGATGAAGCCTACTTGGTTATGGTGGATGATTTTTTTAATCTGTTCTTAGATTTGATTTGTAAGTATTTTATTGAATATTTTTGTATCAATGTTCATGAGGGAGATTGGTCTGTAATTTTCTTTTTTTTGTTGCATCTTTAAGGTTTGGGTATCAGGGTAACTGTAGCCTCATAAAAAGTCTCATAATGTCCCTTCTGTTTCTATTGTATGGAACAATTTGAGGAGTACTGGTATTGGTCCTTCTTTGAAATTCTGGTAGAATTTTGCACTGAAACCGTCTGTTCCTTTTTTTTTGGGGGGGGGAGGACTTTTAATGACTGCTTCTATTTCCTTAAGAAATATAGGCCTGCCTGATCTTGATTTAATTTTGATACATGGTATCTATCAAGAAATTTGCCCATTTCTTCTGGATTTTCCAATTATTTTGTGTAGTCAGGGTTTTGAAGTATGGTCTAATGACTGCTTGGATTTCCTGAGTGTCTGTGGTTTCTTTCCTTTTTTTTTTTTTTTTTTTTTTTTTTTTTTTTTTTTTTTTTTTTTTTTTTTTTGAGACAGGGTTTTGGGTAACCTGGGTTGGCCTCAAGCTCACTATGTGGCCAGTGATGACCCTGAACTTCTGTTCTTCCTCTTTGGTTTTCCAGAGGGCTGGCATTATGGGCATGAGCCATCTTGTCTGGTTTTGTGTGGTGCTGGGTACTAAACCCACAGATTTCTGTGTACCAGGCAAACAGTCTACCAACCAAGCTATGTCTCCAGCCCCTCTCCTTTTCATTCAGTCACTGTCTCCATTGTGGGTGTATCCATAGGACTTTGTATAGCTAAGCATTTTGCTAACTGTGGCTTATCGTTTTAATAATTTTTGGCAAGATTACTCCATAAAGGGAGTAGACATACACAAATCTTGGAGGTCGGATTCATCATGGACTTAGCAGAGACACGTGCTTCTTGCACTGTTTTCTTTTCTCTTTTGGAGGAGTGCTTTCCGTCTCACTCCCGCTGATGGGCCCTGAATGCAGCCTGCAGGAATCTACAGTTTCTAGAACACAATGTCACCAGGGGACCCGTTCCCTCTGCTCTCGCCTGCAGCACTGTTCCTATAGAACTCAAGTGGCCCCAGACATGCTATTACGCAGACTCGTCTGCCTTCTGTTCTGGCTCCACGGTGCTGGGCATTACAGTTTTATTCTGGACTGAGGAAGTGACACTTAATTATGGGGCACTTGGGGAGTGGGCAGAGGAGGAGGTTCAGAGTCTGCCTTCCGTTATAGAATAGTCGAGGAGGGAGAGAGCCACAGAGGGAGAGAGGGTTCTTAGCTTTCAATTCTGTTGTTTTTAGTTTTCAGTGGCATTTTCTTTGGATTATACCTGCTCTTTCTAGGTTTATAGATTATCTTTTTGCCTAAGTTTTTCTGACATGGTGAGTTCTTTCCGCCGATTGCTATATTTCCATTTGTATTTCAAAGAGAAAACAGACAAAAAAAGAGGCAAGAATTGATGTTGATAGTCAAATGTCAAATGAGAAAACTCATTTCTTTCTTTTTTTTTTCAATCGCTCAGCATTTTATTGAGTTGAGCATAGAGTTTCAAGGGGGGGGGGCAAGGCCACTTCTACTTCAGCTCCTCTGTTGTCAATGATTAGAAAATGATTGGGTAAATGATTGCCTTGTTAATTGTTCATCCCCTATCTCACTCTCCCAGGAAATTCACAACTCCAACATGCTGCAAGATTCTGCCCCACCCCAGCTTCACCCTAAATAAAGATTTCAAGAGACAGTGGATACAGCAAAAACCACCCATCAAAATCCATTCTTTTACTCTAAGATCTAAAGATGGCCCTGAGACCAGCTGCTCACCCAGACAAGTCCATTTCCCACTGCTGAAGCAAGGGAGAGACAGGCAACCCCTCACCACGGGCGGGGAACAGGAATAGCCGCTTTTGGACAGAGGCTTTTAAAAGACAGGCACAGCGTTGGGAAGGAAGCACAACAGTAGAGTTTGCCTAGCATGGGTAAGACCCCGGATTCAATCCCCACCACTGCAAATAAGAAGGCAGAGGAGGAGGAGGTGGGGGACAACAGCAGCATCTCTCATCCACTAGCTGGATACAGATGATAACTGCAGAGTCCCAGTATGAAAGTCTCCAAATTCCAGCATGAGGTCAGGAGAGACAGCTCAGTCCTGAGAGCATTTGCTACTCTTGTGAGGAGCCATGTTCAGTTCCCAGCAGCTCTGTACACAATAGCCTGTGTGTGACTCCAACTCTAGGGTATCTGATGCCTCTAGCCTCTGTCAGCATCTATGCATGCCATAAACAGATAAACACAAGTATACATAATTAAAAATAAAACCCCATATCTTTAAAAACATGCTAGTCTGAAGGGTAGCTCTCAAGGTTTCATTTCTGGCGATCGGGAGTTGATGGTCTCTGGGGGAGGGAGAGTCACTTTTTTTTTTTCCGGTGTGACCATTAGGAGGTTGCTCACAACCCAGTGGATGATCTTACACCCATGTGCGTATAGACAGCACTAACTGGACCCAGTGGATTAAAAATATATTCCTTTAAAATCATAAGATGAAGGCATAAGAGAGATGAAGTGGGAGGTCTTGGAATGGGGAGGGGGAGAATACGGAGTGGTTATGATCAAGATACACTGTATACATGTATGGAATGTTGAAAGAAAAAAATAAAAACAATTTTAAAAGTGGTTAAGAACATTTGCTACCCTTGTAGAGGACCTGGGCTTGGTTCTCTGTACCTACTGGATGCACCATAACCATCTATAGTTCCAGTTCCTGGGGATCCAAGCCCCTCCGCTGGCCTCCAAGGGCACCAGGCATGCACATGTAACACAGACATAAATGCAGGCAAGGCACTTAGACAAATACAAAATATAAGAATAATAAACTACAGGTGTCATATCATCTAGTTAATCCTGTGTCACAAATCACCTCCGATTTCATGCCTTTCTTGTTTGTGATTTGACTAAGAATCCAGTAGCAAGGCTGGGTGTGCCTGGGCAACTCTGCTTTGCTCCTCAGTGTGACGAGAGCCTTTCTTCCTATAGAACAGACACATTGGAAAGCTCAGAGTGGCACCCCTGAAGGCACTTCTCACGTGGCAAAACAACCACCCCACTCTTGGATTTGGCACTGTAACCTGGACCCACCTTCGCTGACCAGAGCAAATCATATGACTTACGCCAGCAACTGAGAAGCAGAGCAAACCTTACTGTTTTATGAGAAAGCAATTACTATGACAGTGTCTGAATTCGGGAGCTGGGGAGATGGCGTTGCCGCTTCCTGTGCAAGGTGAACACTTGACCTCCAGTCTCAAGAGCCCACATAAAAGCTGGGTTGGGCATATGTGGGGGTTTGAATGAGGGCTGTCTCCAATAGGTTCATGTACTTGAACTCTTGGTCCCCTGTTGGGGTGCTGTTTGGGGAGGTTATGAAACTTGTAGGAGGTACAACCTTACTGGAGGAAGCACATTATTGGGGGCGGGCTTTGAGCGTTGCTAGCCCCTCCCCCCCACTTGCTCTCTCTGTCTTTGCTGTGTGGTTGGGATGCAATTTCTTGGCTGCCTGTGTTTAGGTTGCCTGCTGCCATCCCTCCTCCACTGTAAACCAAAGTAAATCTCCCAGAAGATACTTTTCGTCATGGTATTTGTAGGTACACATACAAACAGAGAGAGTACATACACAAACAGGGCGAGAACAGACGTTCAGCGAAGGTATAAATCCATCCACGTTACTTCCTGTATGAAGGCGCTGCACAAAGGCTTCCCATGAATTGTTCCCTGCCTCCCACTTCCCCCAATATTCTAAAATCTGAATTTTCTATCATGAGTACTGAGGAAAAAAGAAGCTGGAGATTTTGAGAGGTTTCCCTACTACCCACAGCCTTTTGGGGGATTCAAGAGGAGATTCAGGGCCAGGTTTATCCAGCAAGCTCAGGCCTCTCCAGCTCTACTCCATATTCAATGTCTACCCCAAGCCCATTATTGCTTATTCCTCAGGAGGTCCGGTGCTCACAAAGAAAAAGCAGAGATGAAAGGGAGGCTGCAAGTCATCTGACATTTGGAAAACACCCATCGCTTGCTCCCCAGGGCCAAAGGCAGTGAAAGTTGCACTCCTGGGGAGAAGGGGGATTTGCTAACATGTGTGGTTTTATGCCAAGCATCAACTAAAGCTTCTGGGTAGCTTTGTTCATCTGCTTTGGCTGGCTCACAGGGCTCAGAAGACCGATGAGGAGGAAACTTCTAGAAAGGCAATCCTAGTCACATCTGCTGTCCCACAGTTAGCGTTTGAGCACTTACTGTACAGCCTCGGTCAGCAGAGGAGAGAGGCTCAGCTTTGGAGGCAGACATTCTAATGAGTCACACAGTCATTAGTGTGAACCTCAGGCAGGGAGTTTGCATTTTGTGTGAGGGAAGAGGGCTTTTTTTTTTTTTTTTTTGCGCTGTTGTTGTTCAGTCATAAGCGCTCCCCTGCTGGTTCTGGAATTGCTCTCTGCACCAAAAAAAAAAAAAAAGAAAAAAAAAAGAAGCCCGACTTCATTTTCTTTGGATTTAAAAGGCCCTTCATAAACATTTTGGCTTAAATATAAAAGAAAAAAATTATAAGAGAAATTAGAAAAAAAATGATAAACTTTGCTTGACCCAAGTTTCTTGGAAAAGAGGTCGCGAGAAAGTAGAGTAAAGGGTGCTGAGACAAGTCCGTGCGCCCAGCTTATCTCTCTCTCAGGTGTAACATCACTCTGCTGACTGACAGAGGCCGAAGAATAAAGACAGGAGCCTGGCAGATACAAATTACTTATGGTTTGCAATAGAAGCAAAATTGGAAATTCCTTTTAAAATAGTAAGGCCAACACACTGCCTAAAGCATGACTTCCTCACTAGCATCATATTGTTAAGCACTCCTGTAAGAGGAAGATTTAGAGTTTGGGCTTCAACCGCTGACTCTTAGTGTGTTGTGAGTGTATCTATCTTTTGCTGTCTTCAGTCACATGAGAGCCTCTCATTGGCTGTGACTGGGGCACACAGTGACTGGATGCTGGCCACTTTGTCCTTGAAGAAAGATCAGCTTTAATCTTTGTGGTCTTCCTGGACACAAGCAGAGACAGCTCGGGGAAAGGGGTCCGTCTGGGTCCCTCACAGGCATTTCCTACCATTCCAACAGAGGGCACTGGGCAAGGATCAGTTGCTGAGAGAGCAACTCCGCGGTTAACAATCAACACTAACTTTCTGGTGAGTAGGTAATATGTGTGTGAGAATGCAAAGTTGTCGCGTTCATCTCCCTCATGTCCTCTGTTGGAATTCTCCGGACCGGGAGAGTTCATGGAATCTTCCTTAATGACTATGTGTGGCCAGCATCCCTTCAGTTTTAACCTTAGATATCCTTCTATGTCTCTTATGAGTCCTGGGTATGTAGATAAGCATGCACATATGCATGTTTTGTTGTGTGAATATAGGCTTTCCTCTTAAATGCTCTTTAAAAATCTGCAGTGGGCAGTCAGTAGGATTGGGAGGCTGCTTGAGGCTGCTTTAGTGATAAGCATGCCCTACTTCTCTGAGCCTGCGCAACGCTGCTGAATCTTTGTTCTGTCCTCCTCTACCACGAAACCTTTGAAGGTCCCACTGCTTCTTAACCTGGTATGGCTCTCTTGTCCATCACAGTGTGCTTTCAGACAAGAACCCTACATTGAGTTACACCAAGCTACACCTGGTGTGATCTCATCTGACTGATGCAAGGAATGGGAGGCAGTACCTATTTACAGGGATGAATACGTATTCTCAGAGATGGCCACAGGCTTCTGTGTAGATAGTGAAGGACATCCTTGAACTATTTTCTGGGCCAAGCAGTGATTTAATTAATACAGTTCCTGTGTGGTTATTTCGGGTCTAAGCTGGCCAGGCGGCTGGGATGAACAAATGGCCCCCTCCCTGCAAGAATTGGCGCTCAATGTCAAGTTTAATAAACACTAATATTTGTACCAGAAAATCAAGCTCTTCACTTTGAACTTTAAAGGCTGTCAACTCAGTGTGGTAATTGAAGTTAACATGTGCTGGAGAATAATTGATAAATTCCAAATATTTGTTATTCAAGAACACATCAGGGGTGTGATTCATGGCAGAATTAAAAATAAGTTTGAATGATGGAAAAATTGGTCTTCTAAGTAAAAGAAATAAGTTTTAGATAAATGTGTATGGCATCAGCCTGGGACAATGCTAAAATGAAGAGCGAACAGGGGAACACTATCATTAAATGAAGACGCGCTGTGCATCTCGCTGTGCCCTGTCGCAGTCATTCACTGTGCAGCGGTCATCTCGTGTTAGGATTATGTCTTATTCTATTCTGTCCACAGTGTTTAATGTAGCCATAGCTTGGGTTGTGGAAGTCAATTCACGAACATTCAGGAAATGGCTAAAGAAGAGAGATCTTAAAGACCCCACATTAAGGACACACACAGACAGCGTGTGTTAGGGTCTCTAGTTGCCCAGCTTCATAACGTATTTGAAGGAGTGGGATGGAGAAGATCCAGCCCCCTGATGTCCTACTCACGTCTACTCACGCTTTGTCTACTGCGTCCTGTCGGTGACTCATTTCTGCGTCCGTCTACCTTTGGACCCATTACTTTTCAGGGTGTGCTTACGTGTCCTGAATTGAAGAAGTTTCTCCTTTAGTACTATTTTCTCCTGCTGTTCTAAAGACCGTGTCAGCACTGAATGGCAGTCTTATTTAAGAACCTTGTCTCCCTTGCGGGCAAAGCCTTGTAGAGTGGCTGCGCTAGGTTCCTGGACCCTAGTGTCGTGCTGACCCTCCAGGAAAGCCTCACCTTCCCATGGATCTTGCTCATGCTGCAGTCTAGTGTCTGTACTCCTGGAAGAGTCTGCCTAAGTTGGAAAGGCCCAAGGCTGCCACTACAAGCAGCAGGGCTAGGTAGAGAAAAGAGAAACGGCTCATCTGACTTTGGTGTGTGAACCTGTGAAAAGACTGTTTGTAGTCATTGTCTGGCTGTGAAGTGGCCCTGAGGATTCTTCTGTAGGCCTGCAGTGCCGCCGCTCAGGGGAAAGGCTACTGTGGGGTGGAGTGCATATTCACAGGCATGCACGAATGCAGATGAAGAGGGCAGGAATCAGAGGCATGCTGATGAAAGCATGCAGAAGGTGAGAGATCCTGCCTTTGGCAGCTACATTAGTTTAATTTCCATTTGTTGGAACTCACTCCCATTGAGCACTATTAGCAGGTAAGTTCCCTGTAGGGTCCAAGTAGAACAAAAGTCTCATAAGGCAAGACTCCACCCTCATATGTAGGGAAGAAAGAAAAAAATCAACCAGTCAACCAACTAGCCAATCAGCTGGTTAGTCAAGCAAGCAAGCAAGCAAGCAAGCAAACATCCATCCATCATCCATCCATCCATCCATCCATCCATCCATCCATCCATCCATCCAGTTATTCAACCAGTCAGCTAACTAACCAACCAGCTAACCAGACAATAAGCCAAACAGTCGAGCAGTCAACCAGTCAGCTAGCTAACTAGGCAAACAACTAGCCAACAAGCCAGTCAGCTAGCCAACCAACCAACCAACCAACCAACCAACCAACCAACCAACCATCCATCCAAACAGCCAGCCCGCCCGCCTGCCAGCCAGCCAGCCAAAACAACCAGCCAGTTAACCAATCAGTCAAGGAACCAATGAAACAAACAACATAAAAACCCTAAACCACCAGTTCAAGCACCAAGCTTGGGTATTTATAAGCACACACATCTAATTTCGCCTCATTTGTAAAGCAGGTGAGGCAAGTGTTAGCTATATTTTACAAATGAAAACACAGCCCTTGTTTAATATCACGGAGCCAAATGTGCCAGCCCAGAATCCGGGTCATGGAATTATGGTTTTAAAACTGTTTCTTTGTAAACACCTGATTATAACACAGCCTGTGTTCAGAGTCTATGAAGGGGGACGAAATGATTGAATTCTTCTTGGGCTAAGGGAGGTGGAGGATTAGGCTTCTGAAGAGAAGCAATTTTCCATATGTGGAGAAATACAGATTATCCTAGAGCAAGAGGCACCACAGGGTGGGAAGGGAGACAATGACCTGGAGCAGAGAAGCTATGGAGATGCAGGCGTGCTTGAGTGAGCCTCGCTAAATGCGCAGATCTAGGACCAAGGAAAGCTTTTGACTGCCCCTAGCCATCACTGTCATTTCGAGCCTCACGTCAGGACTTCCATCCCTTTCCTGGAGAGATATGACACATCCCAGACTGGAACCAAGGATAATTTTGAACTAGGAATTCTTTTGTCTCTGTCTCCCAAGGGCTGGGATTATAGATGTGGTCTACACATCTGGTTTACGAAGTGTTGGGGATTGAATCCAGGGGTTTGTTTGTGCATGCTATGTAAACACGCTACCAACTGAACTAAATCCTACCCCCATTTTAACCTTTAAAGTCCACCTTAAATTTTAATTGACACAAGGTGAGTTGCATATTGGTGGGATATAGTGTATGTGGCCTTTTAAAACGTGTCATAGTATATAATTAATGTTTTTCACCTTAGACATTTATCGCTTCTATGCGGTGAGAACATTCAAAATCCTGTCTAGTAGCCATTTTAAAATATTCAGTTAACTGTTATCAACCATATGACTCCTGCAATTGGTACAGAGAGTAATGACCCATGTCCTTGGGTAGCATTCAAGATTTGGCAACTATATATCAAGCAAATTTACAGGTGCTATTTCCCACAATAGCATGGGCTGTATTTGTGTCTCTGTGTCATGTTTTATTAATTCTCATACTATGTCAAACCTTTCAAGTCTTCTATGTTTGATACAGTGATCTGTGGCTAGTGACCTTTGATGTTCCCCTTATAACAGGCTTGGAATGCCACAAACAGCACCCATAAAAGACCCGAATTTCACAAATGTCATGCGTGTTCTGACTACTCCAGTGTCAGCCGTTCTCCAACTTCTCTTCCCTTTCCTCCACCCCTATCCTCTGAGACGCAGTACTGAAATCAGTACAGTTAAAAACTCCTGATTGGCCTCTCAGTGTTCAAATAAAAGGTATTGTCTCTTCCTGTATATCAAAGGGGAAAGGTGATCAAGCCTCCATGAGGAAGATGGGTCAGTAGAGGCAGGCCAATGCTAGGCCTCTTGCAGCAAACACCCTGCTGAGAAAGTAAAGGCAGAGTTCTTGGGGGACATTTCAAAAGATACTCCTGTGAGTCCATAGTGCTAAGCAAGGAAAAGAGCCCACTGCATGCTGGGGGGAAGTGTTAGTGGTTGGGACAGACAGAAGCTCAATCCAGCCACAGCATCCTGTTAGACTGAAGCTCTATCCACAGGAGGCACTGTCTCAAATTCCAGGAGAGGAGAAGAAGCATGGGAAGCAGTTTTAGGCTCTCAGAGGTTGGTCCCTAAGACTCTAGGGACGCAGCATGTGCCCCCTGGTGAAGTTGCCTTGAGATATCCAGATGTAATGGAGATCGTCGGTCAAGCTGGCCTCACTCAACAGATTTCCAAGGTGGGTGGAACAGGTCTCAGTTGGAAGAAGATGTGTCTTGGATTTTCATAGCTAAAGAGGGGTCAAAGCTTCAAAGGATAAGCTGACTCCCTTGTTAGGTATGAAGGCAGCTAATGATACAAAGTTAAAAATCAACCAATGCTTAATTTTTCTATAAATCCTAGGACTGTTGGGGAGTCTACTAAATCTTTGGCTGTGTTTCGTAGGTGGAACAAGAGAGTCTGCAGGCACATCTGTTCCAACCTGGCCTACAGAATGTTTGAAGGCTGCTGTTGAGATCCACTACTCACTGAAGAGGACTTCTTTCAAGAGATTACTTCTCTCTTTGTGTATAGACGTTATATGTGTATCTTTATATGCACGTGTGTTTGTGTACATTTGGAGGCTGGAGGACAATCTTAGGTGTCACCAAACAGGATGCCATCTGCATAGTTCTCTGAGACAGGGTCCCTCACTTGGCCTGGATCTAACTCATTAGGTTACCCTGGGTGGCCAACAAGCCCATGGGATCTTTTTCTGTTTGCTTCCCCAGTGTGGAGATTACAAGCATGTATCACTGCTCCTGGCTTCTTTGCCATGGGTTCCGGGGATCAGACTCAGGTCCTCATACTTGTACAGTATGCACTGTATTGATTGAGCTGTTTCCCTAGCCCTATTACTGCCATCAACCACGCATGTCACGTAAATGTACAATATTGATATTAATGTTAATGTCTTCATGCCACCTAGCATAAGACTTATTCTACAGACTGGAGGCTGAAGAGACACTTGGCTCTCACATCTCATTCCAGAAAATCAAAACATTTTACAAAGGGTCAACAATCTGGATGTTGTTAGTGACACTGTTGATTCCCAGGGGAGATGAACTTCTGAACGGGAGTTTGGAAGAGATTGGTTTCAGCGGCTATAGTGACTCGAGGGGTTCAAGGCTGCAGTGAAGGAAGTCGCATAGATGTGGCTGAAGAAGCAGGGGAACTAGAGTCATGAGTAGAGCTGGCAAAGGAAACGGGGCTGCTGCAGTCTTACAGTAAAGCTACTTAGTAAGGCACTTCATGGGTGAGCAGAGGAATGGGCGTCTTTGGCTGGAACAGACATATTAGGGTGCTGTATTTTCTCCAAGAGTTATACAAACTTGGCAGAGCTGTGACGGCATCTAAGCAGGCTGACCCCAATGTGAAGAGAAGTTCTGTTGTGGGTATGATGTTATCAAATAGCATCACATGCCACAGAGAAATCTTTTGGGAAAAGATGTGCTAATTGATACATTGATACATAGGTAACTGACACATTGATACAATTGATAACTGAAACATTGGTAAGACATTGCCAAGGGTACCCTAGTCTTCAGAAAGTAGGACTTCCATCTACCTGAATCCATCAGCATTGAGGTCAGACCCTTTACCAGCAAAATGGTTTTGTCTTGCTAAAGGTTCTGCTGACTGTTAGTATAACTTAGAATAAAGCATTTGTTTAACAAAGACATCTATGTTGGTATTTTTAGGCATCATGCAATTACAGACTCCATCGACTGCGATGTAATATAAAAATAACTTTTATATGCACTGAGAAACCAACAAATCTGTGTGACCCACTTTATTGTAATACTTACTTTATTGCAACAGTCTGCATCCAAAGCCATACCCTCTCTGAGGCATGCTTATATTTCATTGGGAAAATGTAGGGACCAATATTGTTGGATTTACTGTGTTGAATTTCAAGGCATGAAGAACCAGAGATGAGTTACCCAGCACTCTCAAGGGGCTGGAGGTGGGGGAAGACCCAGAAGTCATGGCGCTCAAGTCTGCCTCAGCTGTGGAGAAGTGCGAGCATGGAGTGTGATATATTCTGTCTGAGAATAACAGTCTCTGTGTGCACTTAAACCCCTACATCAAATATGGAAGGTGTATTTCTTAAGCTTCTGGAATTTATGGGCCAAGTCTGAGTTAAAAAAGGAAAGAAGTTCTAGAAGCAATTGTAACATGCGCAAGTCTTGTTCTTAGATGCTCAATTTTATGTTTCTGCCTCTCCTGTACATGGTTTTGGTGTCCCTTTCCTGTGAACTCAGGATACTCCTGCCAAGCACTTACTCATTTGTAGTTCAATTTCACTTTTTTTTTTCGAAGAGGGAAGGAACTTTATTCAGCTTCCTGATTCGACAACTGGGAATTTGTTAGAATTAGAATTTGAGGCTTGGGGTTGTTTTGTTCTGAGTTTTGTCTGTGGTCCCAATGGTGTCCTACATCATGAAAAGTTCAAAGTCATTCACTTGTGCTCTGTCCTTCTGCATGCTTCCAGAATCCTCTCTGGTAAGACTCATAAAATCTCACAAGGAAATTTCCGGTTCGGGTGTCCCTGGGGACGTGGTAGCTAATGCCCCAGTGCCCTTTGCTTCCTGAAGAAATTCTGGGAGAATTGTGTTTACAATTGCTTCTCCTCTCCTACCTTTCCTTTCCTTCTCCATTGCTTTCCTGTCTTCCTCCCTTTCTTCTTCTCCATTTTGCCCATGGTCTTTCTGATACGGCTATCTAACTTTTCTCTCTCCTGTGTCCTCTTTTCCATCTCTTTCTACTTTGATCTTCATCTAAGGGTCTTTCTCAAAGTTTATATTTCCATTGCATTTGTGATTCTCTCTCTCTCTCTCTCTCTCTCTCTCTCTCTCTCTCTCTCTCTCTCTCTCTCTCTCCCCCACCCTCTCTTTTGTTTTCAGATGTTGCCTTTCTTTAGTATCCTATTATTGTCTAAAAGATGCTTTTTCTTCACCCCGCCAGGAATGATTGACAGGATATTTTCTGGAAGACTTTGCTCCCTCTGGAATGCCTTTTCCTCTTACTTGTTTTGGGTTTTACATTCAACCTTAGAGGTGATGTGGGAGTGTCATATCAATCTGTTGATTTCATTGGCTGAGCAATAAAGAAACTGCTGGCCCTGATAGGTTAAAAGATAGGTGGGCGGAATAAACAGAATAGAATTCTGGGCGGAAGAGGAAGTGAGGTCAGACTCTGCTCTGCTCCCGGAGACTCAACAGCTCTGCTCTCTGGAGCAGAGACACCATGATGGACGGAGGCTAGAATCTTCCCGGTAAGCGCACCTTGGGGTGCTTACACACATTATTAGAAATGGGCTAGTCCAGGTGCGAGAATTAGCCTGTAAGGGTTAGAGTTCATGGGCCAAGCAGTTCTTAAATGAATACAGTTTGTGTGCTGTTATTTCGGGCATGAGCTAGCCAAGCGGCCGGGGTGTTGGGGACGCAGCCCCGCCGCTCCTATTTCAACATAGAGGTTTTCTTAGAAGATTGATATGGAATACCAACCTTCAGACACAACATGATTGTTACTACCTTGAAATCACAGCAACCATAGAAGGATTAAATGTATTTGGGGTGGAGGAGAAGGGAGTGGCTGAAATAGCAGGTGAGGGTCTGATGACCCCCGCCTCCCCTCTTTCTACAATGAAGTTTTAATTGGCCTGATGTTAGATGTGTCTTCTCTTTCCTTAATTGGCCTTCTACTCTCTGCTGACACTGAAAAGGATTCAGGCTTCTGCAGTTTGGAAGATCAGTTACTGCTGGGTTATATTCTAGCAATGTTTTTATCGTACTCCTTTGTTCTTTCCATCCTTGTGAAATTATGGCTTAAGAGCAAGCTCTTGGGGGCTGGAGAGATGGCTCAGTGGGTGTATTGCTTCTGTGCAAGCGTAAGGATCTGTGTGGATTCTCACCCAGACAAAAGCCACTCTCAGCGGCGTGTACATGACTCTATCCCCATATTGGGAGCTGGAGGTAGGAGATCCCAGGGCCTTGTTGGTTAAGCATGGTAGACACAACTGTGAGTTTCAGGTTCAGTGGGAAACCCTTTCTCAAAACATCACATGGAGAATCAACCAAGGAAGATGTCCTGATGTCAGTTTCTGGCCACCACATCTGTTGTAAGAGCAGTGTGCTGTTTTCCCGCTCTGGATCCCAGCTAGCTTACCCCCGAAATAATTACACAGAAGCTGTATTTTTTTAAACACTGCCTGGCCCATTATTTCCAGCCTCTTATTGGCTAATTCTCACATCTCTATTAACCCATTTCTAATAATCTGTGTAGTACCACGAGATGGTGTCTTACCAGGAAGGATTCTAGCCTATATCCATCTGGGGTTGGAGAATCATGGCGACTGATTGACTCGGCTTTCTTTCTCCCAGAATTCTGTTCAGTCTACTCTGCCTACCTAATTTTCTGTCCTATTAAAGGGCTAAGGCAGTCTCTTTATTTAACTAATGAAATCAACACAAAACAGAAGACTCTCCCCCATCACACATCTACCTGCATAGCCAAACATACCTACAGAGACAAGTGTACACACACACACACACGCACACACACACACACCCAGCAGCAGAAGTAGTAACATAAAAGATCAATCCCTTAGCTACAGTTTTAGAAAGGTTTTGAACAGGATGCTAACCAGATGCTTTGATTTTTCATCTTTATGCACACCTGTCTGAATATCTTTACAGTCTTTATGTCTAGATTCAACCACTTTCCCCAAGATTCTCAATGGTAGATTTCATATAATTTTTTTCTGGAGAACTAACATATTCTGACTATTCCCGGAAAGAGCCATTTTCTTAATACATGAAAAGCTACTGCGACATTGCAAGTGTCGTTTGCATTATTACACTCTGAAATTAGTTTTGTTGGGAAGGCACTTCAAAGCACACACACTCAGTTTCCTTGTCTGAATGTGGGAAATCTAGATATTCAGGTTTCGAGGATTATTTCCCAAGAAGGATAAAAAGTCTCAGTACTAAGGCTTTGCTTTTCGGCACCGCTGGCGATTTAGTTTATTTTGATTGACTCGTTGTTATGATGCATATCTTTGTGCACAAGCTCTTCATGTATGGGACTTATTTCTTCATGCTTGATTCCCAAGAGTGGAATTATTGGATCCCAAGCTATAAACATTTTTAGGTTTTTAGAGTCTTACTGTAAAAATGCTTTGCAAGAGTTATGGCAAATTTTCCTACTGGGGACAATGGCTCAGAATACATTCATTTGTCCATGCCTTTGGGAAAGGATGAGGTGGTCCGAAAACCCATCTCAGCAGTCAGACACATCACACAACACACACACACACACACACACACACACACACACACACAGAGAGAGGGGGGGAGAGAAACTGGGACATCTTACAATGCCATTTGGCCATTTTAATAAAATCAATCTCAGAAATTTCCCACTAATCACAATTAAAAGAGCATTTACCACATGCTTAGATCACCCACAGAACATATAATTATGGAAAATTTTGAGTGATAGCTCATAGTTATTGCAAGGATGCTAAACACAAAACTGGGACATGCCTGATTTCCATCTGTGGGCTTCCCAGGCTTTTCTAACTGTAGAAAGAGTGTGAGCCCGCGGAAATGGTGCACGAGGGACAAGAGGTGGGTGCAGAAGGAGCTCTGAAGCCCCCTGTGTGCAACATTTATGAGGCATTTGGTCATTTTACTTCTTGTGTCCTGTCACGCTTATTATTTTGCTTTGGGCAAATATGTCAGGGAAATCGGCTTCAGCTAAGGGAGTGAACAGAGAAGATGATGCCATATTACAAAAGCATGAAGAGCTCCTTCTGTGAGAGTGCGCATGCTGGGTGCCATAGAAACCCTGGGCTTTGGCTATGGGGTCTTCATTATTGAGGACAGCTATTACGGTGATGGTATTACTGAGCGTGGATGTGAGGGTGAGGTCTTCGTGGGAGAGCTGAAGGTTTTGGAGTACCATCATTGTATTATTTTCTTTTCCCGCTGAAGCAAAAATCACCCGACAAGAAATTTGAGAGAAGAAAGGCTTACTTTGGTTTACAGAGTGAGGTTCAGTCTATCATGGCAGGGAAGTTCATGGCCGTAGGAATGCAAGGCACTTGGTCACATGGCGTCCATAGTCAGGAAGTAGAGAGCGATGAAGGTTGATGCTCACCTAATTTTCTCCTTTCTGTGTAGTCTAGGACTACAGCCAGGGAATGGGGTCACCCCAATTTAGAAACTCTCACAGCCATCCTTAGAGATTTGTGTCTAAGTGAATCTAAATCCTATCAAGCTGGTCATGAATACTGACCTTCAAACTCCTCTTTTGGCTTTGGACAGCAGCCTCTTGAAAACCTGATCAAGCGACCTTTTCGGGGTCCTCAGGACCTTACCAGCCCCTTGGAATATCCACTATTGCTTCCAAAAACAAAGAAAGTTCTGAGACTGAGCTGGGTTCACCGAGCTCACAGCCACCTTGTAATTTTCTTTGTGCTTTATCTTTGCATGTGTATAGAAGCCGGGAATCAGCCTGTGCTTGCCAAGTTTGTGTCATAGAGAGCTTGTCCTATGGTGTGTTAGGGACTTGGATTTGGATCCTTCTGGTTGCCTTCCAGGGCCTCAGTCTCCACATCTGGAATGGGAATACAAAGTGCAAAGACCCCGTGGAGACCCTTGGTCTATGATCAAAGTGCTGTTTCCCTTTTTGTTGTGGAAGGTTGGGGAGCACAACCTAGTCCAGGTGGAGGAATTTATGGGCCACTCATTAGAAATAGAGTCCCAAGAAGCTCTGCTTTCTACTTCCTCTGACTACCAAAGCTGAGGTATCTTTGGGGCTCCCTCTTTCCTTGGTTGTCTCTCCCCATTTGATAGAGAAGCTGTTCTCCAACAGTGGCCCTGGGACCATCAACATCTTCGTACCCTAAGATATTAGTCAGTGTCTCTGGGTTTGGATCCAGCGGTGGACCCGGTTGAACAAGCCCTCTCTTCCACTGAGTCAGAAAAAGATGAGGTTTTGAGCTCAGCTGCTTTACCGACTGGATTCTTAGCCATGTATTTTTACATTTACTCTGCATGCTGGGCAAGGGCCAGCTGCCTCGAGACTCGAAGATCAGCAAAAAATCTCTACCTGCATTCCCAACAGATGCCAGCCCAGTGGTGGAGCTTCATCACAGCTCAGGGATGGCATTTTATTCTTCTCACCTGCGCTCACTCAACACACCTGTGGTGCTCAGCGCTTGGAGGGGCCTTGGCCTGCAGAGGAGGAAGCTGTACTTTCAGCTCTCCTGTAGACCTGCATCTGGATTATGGGGCATAAACTTTATTGTGTTTTTCCTTTGTATTTTACACTGTTGGTCTTTGAAATGGCGCTGCCTTGCCAGCACAGAGAAGTTGGAGGACCTTGAAATCTTGTCTACTGTCCCGGCAAGCTATTCCATCATCTTCCAGTCCCCAAAGCCTATCACCTCTTTTGGAACTAGGAGGATATTTTTAACATTTCAAGCAGAGCACCAGAAATTACCAGAAACTTCCAAGCTGGGATCCTGAATATTGTTATTAATATTACTGTTTTGTTGGGAGCTTTGTGTCCAGCATGTTGAGGATTAATCAATAAATGTCTTCCAAAATGATGTATTTAAAACCTATCAAAGAACTGAGGAGATGGCTCAGTTGGTAAAGTGCTTGCAATGTAAGGATGAGGACCTGGGTTCCTTTCCTGGCACCCATGTCACCCATGTGAAAGTCAGGCATTTGAGATCGCAGTGCTGGGCAGGCAGCAACAGAAGGAGGTCCTCCGGAGTTCACAGCGGCTGTCTATACTAATTGGTGCATCCCAGGGCCCCGTGAGAGACCCTGTCTAAAGAAGATGGCTGAATGACACCCATGTACATACACAAGTATCTCATCCCCCACACCTGCATACACACACACACACACACACACACACACACAAAACAAAACAGCACTAAAACCATGTGAGGCTCTACGGAGCCTCCAGGCCTGGCTTGATCCATTAGTTGCTGGCGTATTTGAATGCTATTAAGATTTTCTTGAGCAGTTAGGTTTATGTTTATCCTGCAAGAACTGTTGCCAAGATGATATTAGATTTCATAAGGTCCCAGATAATTGGCAGAGCCACTGCAGACTTCCAATATTTCAGAGAGCAATTGTATTGGGCTTGGTAGCAAGGGCACATGGTATGGAAAATCTTTACAGTTTGTGGGAAGTGATAAAGCAACCGAGTGAGCGACCTTGGAAATCCTTGAAATTTCAACAATTGTTTGGCTTTTGGTTGGGGATGGATGTGACTGATTAGTCTCAACAAAGGTTGTGGTGGACCAGGCGTTGGCTTTCTAAACTCAGGTGCTTGCTCTGTTCTCTACCCTGGGGTTCTGGAGGTTACCCCTCCAGAGCAGGTGAATGTCTTTTGCTTGGGTCAGGATTCAGTGATGCAATCATTTTGGTTAACTTTGAACTGTAGGCTTCACAGTGTTCTTTCCATTTTTTTCCATCACAACTTTCCAGATAAAATCGAGAGGGAGCGAAAGCAGTTAATAAACATTACAAACAAGCTATTTTGGGACATGTTTCTTTATACTATTTGCTGAAAGGAAGTGTCTTGCTATGGCAAAAAGAAGGTACCAGAGCCAGACAAAGGCTGTGTCTTTTCTTTATTGCTGTCTGACCTCACCCACGAGGTCTTCTCTGCCTAAACTTCTTCACTGGTAGACTGGAGGCAATGCTGCCTATTTTGTACAGCAGTCAAGAGGGTTAAAATAATCATATTGGTAAAATCCCCTGAATATTTCTTGCAGAGAGGAAGTCCTCTAGGGTCACCTGTGTACCTGTGTCCCTTGAATTCCAGAGTATGGGCACCATGGTATCAGACACTGTAGCTGAGTGTCCCATGTCTAAACCCTATGTGCCTAACAGTAGGTACAAAGAACAGTTTCACTGAATGGTTTGCAGGTTATAGAATTAGCTCACTTCCGACCAGGCCCAGGGCTCTTGTTCTGCTGTGTGAGGTGATAGAACTTGACCCGAAGCTCTCCAGAGGTCTGTATTTATCTTTCAACTCTTAAGGGAGAATTTGGGCTGTCCTTTGGTGGGTTTTGGAGTCTGGTTCATTCCAGGATCTTCTGGGGACTGAGAATAGTGTGGAAGTGGTCAGTAGGATCACTGGATCAAGATAATTGCTAGACTTAACACTTTATGTCCTAAAGTGAATACAGGAGCCTCTTCACTCTCTTCTCATTGGCTGGATGTGGTTACATGGTCACTCCACCTACAGGGAGCTTGCAGGGGTGATCTGCCAAGTCCTTAGGAAGGGAAAGAAGTAAACACTGGTGACATTTATTGCAAATGGGTGTGATAATTGCTTTTTTCAGAAGAAAGCAGGGGTGGCTCGCTTTGAATCAACCCTTCGCAAGAAGATTCCTCCAATGATTTTTCTCTTTGTGTAGTAAGATTGTGGCATAGCTTGTGTGTGTGTGTTTCCTATTCATTAGAGACAAATAAAATCATGGATCTAACAGTTAATTGGGCAGCTACCAGGCTATAACCCAGTAATACATAGGATTTACATAGGGACTGGGTAGGTACTGGCCATGGCGGCATATGCCTGTAAACTCCACATTGGTGGAGGTAGGAGGGATAGGGGTTCAAAGCCATCTTCCCCTACATAACAAGATTGAGGACAGCTTGAGCTATATGAGACCAACCTTGTCTAAGTAACTAAATAATAGTAGGATTGGATACAGTCTTTTAAGGCCACAGGGACTTAAGGAATAACAGAGAGAGAGCAGGGTGTTATTACGGACTGGAAACATTAGTCCTTTATAAGAACTGTTGAAAGGATGCTAACACATGGAAACTGTATTTCTTAGCTTCTCATGCTCAGTGCTAAAACAGAGATGACATACTCAGCTCTTGGACAGGGTTGCTTACCATTTTCAAGGCAGACAAATGGAAGTCTGTCATTCAGACGCTAGGATTGACATAGTAGGGTGTGTACACACTGATGCCATACCTCTGACTTTCAGAAGCCTCGGTTTATGAAGGACACTAATTAGTGAAATCATAACCTCTTCACAATATGGACATCGCAATATAGAGGCTTGTACTAGGTCAAGTGCTATCCAACAAGGCTTTGGGCAAGGGAAATAACATTCATTCATTTATTGATTGATAAACATTTATTGTGTGCAACAAGATGCCATGACATATATACATTGTGGAAAGGCCAAATTGAGCCAATAAATATATGCATTACTTCACATGCACTTTGATTATATTCTCAGCTCTTTCCAAGTCAGGAGGAGGAAGCACATGAACTTGAATGGAGAATGTACCAATGCTAAAGGATTGACTAAGGAATGGCAACCTCCTCTGCAGAGGAAACACAATGAAGGCACAGAGACAGAAAGCAATTTACTGTGCTTAGAGAATAAAGGGCTGCAGACAGCAAGGGAGGGGAAGGTCTAGCCATTCAGAGATGCTGCCAGGGATGGGTTAAAGAGAGTGACACTAGGAAACTGATGGGGAGATGAATGAACTGGTCCAAGTGAGAGATTCTAGAGTCTGCACTGGGGCAGTGGATGCTAGAGAGGAAGGGCAAGGGAGACACGATGGAGTTTTCCTTGTCTGCTCCCCCATCCTGAGACTAAGACAGCACCTGCTATCTCTGGAATCAGGGTGGTGGGTGGAAGGAACAGACTCACTTTTGATCCTGTCTGACTTGGGGGTACAGGAGGACACTGAGATCATAGGATCCAATGGCATGGAACTTTCCAGCTGCCACTTCTGGACTGAGAAGTCCCTCCCAGCTGTTGGGAGTGTGGACCGCTCAAGACTCACGAGTAGAAAACTTGTAAGAAGTCTTCCATTTTCTTGTCTTGAAATGTGCACGTGCTCCATCTTGGGGAGACCCACAGCCAAGGATAGAGCGGGCTTCTAACAGGGTTTGAAACATTGGAAGGGACCCCTCTGCACTGCGCTCCCCTCCCAGATCCCCCTGTGAATCAAGACTGGACTTTATCTGAATTCACATCTTCCCTTCCATCCTTCATCCTCTCAAGCCTGCTTTCCCTTCTTTCTCTCCCAAATAGATCGTGTGTGCACTTAAACCCTTATCTCAAACTCTGTATTTATGGAAATCACGCTGAGACAACGGGAACTATTGATGGTGGGAGCTGTTGAAAGATGCGTGGGTAGGGGAGAGGAGGGGCTCAAACCGCAGCGAGAAGAGAGAGAAAGCTAGAGAACACACTGGGGGTGTGCATTTAGAGAAGCAATGCTGCCCGAAGAGACTGGCATTCTCTTCCCAAATTCACAAAGGGGAATCTGGGTTCCTCTGAGTCCATGCAAACGCTCTGTTTCTCTGTTCATAGGGGCTTAGGTTGCTGCTGTGCCCCGTCCCCACCAAGCTTCCCAACTTCTGTGGGACTGTGTTTCAAACTCCCTTTGATGAAAATGGCCAGGGTCAAGGAGTTTCATTCACTGCTTGTCATATTGATACAAGAGGTGATGGGAAGGCAGGGTGGGTCTGAGCCCACCAGTCTGGTCTTGCTTGGTGCAAGAGGGATCACCTAGGCAAGGAACCTTGGCCTCTGACAAAGGGTGGGGCTTTTCCCTGTCCTGCTCTAACCCTGGATTTAATTCTGTCTTCTTAAATAGGATTGCAAATGCTCGACTCCCCAGCCCCTGCTGGAGTAGCTCCTAAGGCTATGGACCGCAGGCTGCAGAAATAAACATTCTCCCCCGGTTCTGTGCAGAGCCTTTAGCTGCCACCCCTTTGTGCTGAATACACTACCCATGTGGGCTGAAGTCATTTTTAGCCTTGGCTTCTGGGCAGAAAGCTCCAAGTTCAGCTTGCCCATTGTACTCCTGTCTCTGGCTCCATGCAGCTCGTCTCACGCTGAGGAGTCCACTGGCCCAGAGGAAGCCTGGCCCAGAGCAGAGGGTGGCATTTGCAGCCTGCGCTTCTCCCACGCTGAAAAGCATCAAGTTGCTGGCACACAGAACAATACTATGAGGGGCTGGCTGGGCTTTTGATGCCTCCCTCCTCTTCCAAAATGCCTTGCTTCCTTTTGGCATGGAAATAACACACAACTATCCCTTCAGCAAACACTATAAAAACTATCTGCAGACCAGATCTGCCCCTGAGCCTCAATCAGACAGCTGTGAGGTGCTGGGTCCAGGTAGATGCTGAGTGCTTATGGGCAAGGCTGAGGGGCTCGGGTCATGTGACACCCTGGTTGCACTGGTTTGTCCTTGTAAGCTCTTGTTCTTAGCAAGAAGTCAGTGGTAGGGGAGAAGACAGAGGAAGTGTGAGGAGGGAAAAGAGAAGAGGGAGAGAGAGGAGGGAGGGGAGAAGAGAGGAAAGCAGAAGTGTAGCAAAGAAGGGGAGGAATTCTGTGAGGTACAGATGGGGACATATTCAGAAATTGGAGTGGGAGGAGACTTGCCAGCTGAAGAGGATTTTGCAAAAGATAAGGGCTTCAGCATAGTTACATTGAGAAGGATGGTGAAATCAAGAGCATCCTTGGTTTGTCCATTGGGATGGGCCATGGAATATGAGTCAAGACAAGGTAGCCTCCCCGTCTTTAGTTCGCCCGAGTCCCTGGTAGCCCACTTTGTGTAGAATGAACGGATACTGAGCGTGCTGGCTGTGGTAGTTTGAATGTAACTGGCCCCCATAACCTCATAGGGAATGGCACTATTGGGAGGTGTGGCTTTGTTGGAGTGGGTGTGGCCTTGCTAGAAGAAGTATGTCATTGTGGGGGCGGGCTTGCTCAGGATACCAGTCCGAGTTGACTTCCTGTGGCCTGCAAGATGTGGGATTCTCAGCTCCAGCACTAAGCCTGCCTGCATTCCGCCGTGCTCCCCATCATGATGATAATGAATTGAACCTCTGAAACTCTAAACGAGCCACCCCAATTAAATGTTGTCTTTATAAGAGTTGTTGTGGTCATGGTGTCTCTTTACAGCAATAAAAATGAAACACACATTAAAAACAGATACTCATATATGTACCCACAGAAGGAGAGTAGGGACAGTTACCAAGAACATGATGCCGTGGTCCTCTTTCATCCCTTTGCACTGGTCAGAAGAGAGATGGCTCTCAGTATTGTCATTGGGGACTCTTTTTTTCCACTTGATTTCTTCCTTTCCTGCTGCCCACCTAGGGTCAGGTCCTATTCTGTGATGTCCCACTGTGTTCTTGACACACTTCTTAGACTGGTGGCAATAAGCTGTTCCATTTTCCAAAGCAGATACAGAGAGGCTCTGAAAGGTGAATAGAAAAATTTAAATGAGTGAGAGACCAGGTCTCCAGACTCATACAACCAGGTCTCCTAGCAAATTATCCTGTGGAATGCTGGCATGGAGGAGATGCTGTGTCAGTATAGATGCAGCGAGAAGAGATGCTGCCCTGGCTTTTGGCAGAGGTCAGAGGTGAGGTTCCCGCTGTTGGGGCTCTCAGCAGAGGCCAGAACCCCGCTTTTCAGACAGCAGACTATCAGAGAGAGGGCTAACAAAAATTTAGTCGAGAAAAGGGCAGAGGGGCAGGAACGAAATCTCAGACTGGAATGACTTTGGCCATAGAACTTCAGAAATTGATTGCCAGGTGTTGCTTCTTAGCAAGTGAAGACATGGAAGGGGGGGGGGGGATAGGCACCGTCTTCCCACACAGATCGCCACGCCCCCTCCCCGCCATATCCCCATCCTTACATCTTAGAATGTTCCAGAGAGCCAGCCATACTCGTGGCTGGCTGTGGATAAGTCCCCGACTCCTTCAGGAACCCCCAGCCTGGGCACAGGAGCTGTCTTCCACAGGGAAGGCATAGGGAGCTGGATCATGCTGGGAGCTGTTTGTTATTTCCCTGCCCGGGCTACTGGGTCTCTGCCAGGGCTGCAGAGATGAGGGGAGATGCTGTGTCCTTGTTTCCCCCAGGGCTGCCGTATGTGCCCAGGCGCTTGGCTCAGGCCCCTGGATAGCACAGATCAGTTTGCTTTCCAAGGCCCTGTTTCCAAGGCTGTCTCCACCTCCACACTGTGAGCTCTCCAGAGCCATGGACCAAGTCTGAGTCACTGTCCCTCTGAGTACAGCGCCTGTGGGTAGAAAGTTGGATAGAAGGCATTGACGGCACAGCTGGGAGATGGCATGCCCTTTTACCTTCAACTCAATTTCATTTAAGAATTCTGTATCTCTTAAAATTGTGTGTGTGTGTGTGTGTGTGTGTGTGTGTGTGTAAATGAAGATGAACCCATGCTGTGGTGCACAACTGGAGACCCGAAGACAGTCCCGAAGGCTGCTCCCCATTTCCTATCTTCCTCAGGACACAGTATCTTTTTCATCGTTGGCCACTTTGTACCACATATTATCTAGCCCCCTTCTCCTGCCTCAGCGCATTCTGTCTCTCTGTAGGAGTGTTGGGATCACACATTTGTGCCTCCGTGAAGTGGAAGGAAGAGAGATGTGTTGCCCCCTCCCTCTCCCCCTGCATCTCACAGTGTCATATCTTCTTTTCCACCTCTCAGAATGTTCTAGAGAGCCAGCTCACACTCTTGGGGTGGCTGGAGATGCCTTTGATTACCTTCAGGAATCTTTCACCCTGGACACAGGAGCTGTCTTCCACAGGGAAGGCATAGGGAACCAAGTTATGTGTCAGACAGCACAACAGTAAAAGAACTTCAGCGGGTTTCCTTGGGTTCTTTGGGTTCAAACTCAAGGCCTCATGCAAAGACAGCAAGTGCCTTAGCTGCTGGTGCATTAGCCCAGCAATCTCTCCACCAACACCAATTGCAGACCTGCTCCTGCAGGTGTAGAATGCAGATCCAGACTGAACCAAAGTTCCAGGTATGCAGAATACAAAGGCATCCCCAGAGATAAAGAGTAGGGCCAGCAAACAACGGAAATCTGGGCTGTAGGAAGAGGCCAGATGGGGCACCATCTCCCTATGAACAAATGTGTACTGGACACCCTAGCCAGTGGTGCTCACACTAGCATAAGCCTCAGAGTCACCAGAGGGGTTGTCACAACCCAGATTGCTAGTTCCTGTTCACTCCTGAAGCTCTGATTCTGTCAGTGGGTCTGAGCTGGGGCTTAAGAATTTATGTTTCTGACATGTTTTCAGATCCTGATGCTATAGAACCAGAGTCACCTAGTTTATGAACTGTTACTTTAGCTCAGTGGGAGGTCAGGGTGAGGAACATAGCTTGGTTGGTCCCCGAAGGCTGGAGCTCAATGGGAAAATGGGTAGTTAAGAACAGTTTGTATTACAGTGGTCCTGTTTCTGTTTTTATTTTATCTTTTCCGTGTAAACCAACTAAAAGAAAAACATTATAATAGAAATAACTCTGAAAAATAAGTGTGGCTGGAAAATGGCTCAATGGTTAAGAGCACTGGCTGTTCTTTATGAGGACCTGAGTTCCAGGCCCAGCACCAATATGGCAGCTCACAACCATCTATAACTACAGTTCCAGGGGATCTGGCGCCCTCTCCTGGTCTCCACAGGCACTGCACCCACATGGTGCACAGATGTGCGTGCTGACAACACCCATACAAGTAAGATAAAATAAATAAATATTAAGAAAATAATAAGCACACACTCACACTCGTCTGCAACCCACATGTGCATACACACACTCAAACACATGCACACAGAGACATGCATGATATTGCATGATGGCATTGCATGATGATGTTCTTATTGGTGTGGTTCAGTGATGGGCCAGTTAATCAGCAAGGTCCCCAGCTCCAGGGCAGAGGCAGGGCCTGGTCAGAAAGCTGGTGTGACCCACACCAGTTCTCCTCAGTACAGCTGTCCTCTGAGGCCAGCCGGCTGCCTGCCATCTGTGCCTTTAGCCTGCGAAGCACGTTTTAAAATATACTATTTAATTTAAAATGATATTTGCCAGCTCACTGCTGTGCCAGCTCCCTCTCGACAGCTGTATTGCTGATGGAAACTCAGCACAGAGAGGAGCTGGCCTGCAGGGTCAGCTGCCCGGGGGCCTCCGTGCGCTGGGTTCCAAGCAATGTTTGAAGGCTTTTTCTCAGCCAGAGTTGTTATCTTCACATTGTCTTCAGAGAACTGGGAGCCTGGGAGGTCTGTGCTCAAAAGAAGACGGTGTTGCTGTTTCTGTGAGGATGGTTCCTCTGACCTTTCATAGATGCTTCCATCCTCCTTCCTACCAAACCTGTGGAGACATCTCCACATCTAGCCTAAAAATACCACCGGCGGAACAATTCCGGTTGCTAAGACATTTCTGCTGTTTCTGCTGGGAAGCTGGCAGGGTCCTTGGTCAGAGTCGGAAGCATCTTCCCTCACAATCCAAAACCTCCTTCTTTGTCTAGTGTGTCACCTCCTTTGTGAAAATTCACCAACTCTTTCACAGCCTCACAAGACAGACTTGCTTCCTGCTGTGAGGTGAGCTCACACCTGCTCAACCGGCACCATCTTCCCACTGGGTGTCAGGCAGGGCTGCTGGCCTTGCTGTCAGCTTTGAAATACATCATAACCTCGGTTTGTGGCAAAAGGGAGCAGATGAGAAAGGAGGGGGTGGTGGAAGGGGACACAAAGAGAGGTGAGGCGAGACCTCAACTCCGGGTAGGTGTGGTTTTTGGTTGGTCTCTAGGAAACCTGTTGCTCTAAGGCTAGGTATGTACATGGATTTTTCTGCAATTCTTTTCTTTTTCTGGTCTTAGCCTGATTTCTGATTTGGTAAGAAGGACCACCAGGTGGGGCTCAAGAGAGGCTTGTTGCCCGAGAGTGGGTGGCCCACCGGCTTGCAATGTGGTTGACTCTTCCTACCTTGAGTTAAGACTGGCAAATGTCACAGCACGGGTTTCTTCTGCAAGAATGGTGTGTGCTTTTAGCAATGGTGGCTGCTGTCTTCTTACCCAGAAGCCACTGTCATGGTGTAATGCCCCCCTCCTACCTTTTTGACTGCCTCTCTGTTCCTCTCACGTTTCTCCCTTTCATCTCTCTTTCCTTCCCTGTTCACCTCTTTTCTCTCCCCCTTCTCTGTCTCTCCGCTCCTTTCTCCTTCCCTTCCTTCTCTCCCTCTTTCCTCTGGTTCCGTTGTGCCTTTCTGCTCTTCTATTTCCTCCTCTGTCTCTCAGCCTCTTCCCCCTTCCCCGCTTCCTCTCTTCCTCCCCCTTCCTTCCCCTTCCCCTTCCTCTCCCCCTCCTTTCCTCCCACCTCCACTTTTCTTTCTTCTCTTCCTCCCCGCTCAGGGCTTGCTGGCTGTGATTAATGGTTCATTCCTCTGTTGGGACAATCCAATTTGGCTCCTCTCAGCAAAACTCTACTTCGGGGAGTAGCTATGAATCAAATGCCCGCAGCTCTGGGAGAAGGGACACAGTAGCCCCTTTCCGCAGCCCTCTGTGGTCTCACCTGATTATTATCGTACTCTGGAGAGAGGCTGTCAGCAGACTTTCCGCTGAATATCTGTGTGGAACTTTCCGGGGCGATAGATACTAAGAGTTCTTGGGATGATCCCGCAGCCTCCTCTCGCTGACATATCTGGGGTTTGTCTTTCTCGAAGTGTGCCTCGAATTTGTTTTTTCTGCTTTAAAGCATCCTCAGGGTGTTTTACCATTCACAATTTTAGATATAAACGTTTGGAGTTCGGAGTGCACAGAAAATAAATAAATAATGCTCTGAAGTTTTAGATTAATTAGTAATTATTTTTTTTTGCAAAGCTTTGGAGATGCACAGTGTCTCATTCCATCGTGTCAAATTACAGAGTTTATTATTTTTTTTTTCTCAGCTTAATGCCAAGTGCAGGCTTGCTCCTTTAGACTTCTCAAATTGTGCCTCCAGAACAAAGGGACACTTCTTTAGATTCTCACATCAATTCTTAGGCAGATGAGAGAAAATCGATGACCACTCCCCCCCCCCCCCTCTGCCAGCAATCAGGCTGACAGCAAACCACAAGGTGCCTGATCTGCATTGGAAAACCCAATCGGAGCCTGCCAGAGTGGGAGTGCCAGAGAGAGGCGGCTCTCCAGGACAGTCTGTACATGCACCCTTCTTATACACAGCCCACGAAGGTTAGGGGAAAGGAGGCTGACATTCAGCACACACCTGGGGGCTCCTGCGGATGGGGTTTCCCTGATTTTATTTCTTCTCTGCACCTGACTTCTCTGACTGTTTTTGCGAAAGGGAGGCAAACAAAGCCCTTAGTGTAGGGCCTGGCAGTGATGCCTAAGGACACCCTCAGGGGCTCCCTATTGTCATGGGGTTGAGGACCCTATAAGGTGATAGTGCTTGAGACAAGTCCAGCAATGAACCTAACAAAGAATCTGTATCCTGTCTGGAGTTTGCAGAGCCCACAATGCTGCTTCCCTGAGGTTTCTGTGACTTCCATAGGATGGAGTAGAGGAGAGAGACAGCTGATGGATCTGTGATGAATCTGTCTACTCTCATACTGAGCCTGGATCCTAGATCTGCTTAGGCCAAACCCAGTATCGCTGCCCTCAGCATTGGCGTGTACCCAGGAGCATCTCAGGGAGTGAAAGAGGGAACCAGAGGGGGAGCAATGAGTCCTGGAGCAGAGAACATTCCTGGGAAAGCAAGTGAGGCATTGGGACCTCCCTCAGTCTAGGGCAAAGGGGTCACTCCTAGCACACACGGAGACAGCCCTGCAGACACATGTCTGTGTAGATGCACACAGGTAGGCAGAGACACACCCATGTAGACACATATGCACACACACAGATGCCCACAGGTGCAGATAAATCCAGACACATGCAAAGAGATGCATTCAGAGGAATGCAGACACAAAACCCAACAGACACATTTAAAGATGCACATATATGTGTAGATGCATTCAGACACACACACCATACTTATAGATGTATTCTGATGTCAATATATATACACTGATTGTTACGCATGTACTTGCGTGGATGCATCAAGACCCCAGCAAAAACAGGCACACACGGATGCCTCCACACATACACATATGTGCAGACTCACAGGCACCTATACAGTTAGGCAACATACATACAGACTAGTGTTTACAGGCACATAAATATGCAAGCAGAGACACCGACACACAACACAGACACATATGCACACAAACATTCAGACACACAGAAACACATATAGTCAATGCCTTATACATATATATACAGACACATCCACCTGGAGACACACATGTTGGTACAGACACAGACACACATGTACTGATACTAGACACATAGAAACATAGGTAAACTCACACGCCTGAGGAGAGCCCGAAAGCCGGATAAGACCATTTGCCAAGTGTCCTTAACCATATAAAAGAAAGACACCCTTCCCAAAGTAGCCTGTCCCCCTTTTCTCTGGTAAGGAGCCTGATGTATGGGGGGATTTCTTGGTGGTTCTAGAAGGTGACAGTGGCTGATATGAGTGGGAAGTAAGGCACTCCACACTTTGTTTCCCTTCAGCTTCCCACAAATGGTTTTCTCCTCTCTCTCTCTCTCTCTCTCTCTCTCTCTCTCTCTCTCTCTCTACCTCCCTCTCCCTCTCCCTCTCCCTCTCCCTCTCTCTCTCTCTCTCTCTCTCTCTCTCTCTCTCTCTCTCTCTCTCTCTCAGCTTTATTTGAGACACATTTCCATAACGACAGATTTTATATACAGAAACAGCACTACCTGCCCTTAATAAAAATTCTTTTGGAATCAAAGTCAGAATTACTTTGTATCTAGTTGGGTTTCTAGGACACTCTAGGGTAAAGAGAATGTCAAATATCCTCAAAGTTGGGGCTCGTGAACAACTGGGCTACAAATGGCATCACCAGTTCCTTTTGTGGGTTCTCTCCCCCCGGTACACACTGGCAGCTCCCAGCATCAAACAACAAGCATGTCTGCCTCAGATGACCATCTTGTCATTTCCTCCTCTGCTTCCTCCTTCCCTCCCTTCCACCACCACAGGCTAGCAAGAAGCCCAGTGCTTCTTCAAGTGTGTCTCAAATCTTGCTGCAAAATGTGAGCTGGTCAAATCTGCTCCTGGTGGGGCCAGCGAGATGACCAGCAAGAGGTACAGGTGCTTGCCACCGAGCCTGACAACCTGAGCTGGATTCCTAGGAGTAGAAGGAGAGAACCGGCTCCTGGAGTTTCCTCTGACCTCCATACAGGTGTGTGCCCTACAGTAAATACATGCAACAAACAAACAAACTATAGCTTCTGGGGCCTCCTCCTCAGCAACCTGAATGAGGCCAGAGTATCTGCAATTGTACTCCCTATTCAGGCTCTACTGGCTTGACCTGAGTCCCAGTGGTCAGTAAACAGCAACCTCAGACTAAAGACAATAACATGCATGTGAAGTCACCCCCACCCCAGCAGACACCCCTCCTGGCAGGCACCCTGCTCCCACCCTTGGCAGGTACCCACACTCTCTCCCACCCCTGCCAGGCACCCACAGATAAGGAAGCAGAGGTCAGGAGCTTACAAGATCATTTCAGGGTTAATTATTTATTTCTTCATGGAGTCATGGAATCACTGAATGAGTTCTTCCCTTTTCGTTTTTGGCACCCAATCCACGTGACAGAGTAGGAAGTACAGGGAGCAATGCACAACGGCTCGGCACAGTGTCTATCCTGTAACAGAGGTCTCAGCTCAGCGCTACAAAGACCAGGATTCAAACCCACGCTTCTAATGCCGGATCTTAGTTTTATTGTTTTCTTTGATCCTGCAGCATTAAACTCTCAAGAAGACATAACAATAGTACCACACATGTGTTCCTAGGTACCCACCAGCCAGCTCCTCCTGGTTGTTCAGTCTTGTAAAACTTGACAGTATCAAGTCCCCAGATGAGTACTGGTGCAATCAATGAACTTGACCGTGGATGGCATTCTGATCTCCCAGCTTGGGACTCGGGTTTTTGTCTCTTCGATATAGTGTGAAGCCACGTGGACCTGCAGGCCCTAACTGGACTTCATATTTGTTCATAATAAAAGTGGCTGCTGACTTCTGGGGAGGTAGCTGCTGGTGGAGAAGAGCAAAGGGCACACACTGTTCTATGGGTTAGTGTTTGTGTGCGTGTGTGTGTGTGTGTGTGTGTGTGTGTGTGTGTGTATACACTGTCCCTGGGGAGCCATCCATCTTGGTCTTTGAGAAAGAATCTCTTATTGGCCCGGAGCTTGCTGGTTTGGCTAGACTGGCCGTCCAGTGTTCCCCAGGGATTAGCTGGGATCTACTGGGATCTGCCCCTTTATTCCCAGGACTGGGATTATAAGCATGTATCATCACACTTGGCTCCCATTGCATGGATTCTGGGTGTTTGCATAAGTGAGCATCTCCCCAGTCCTCGGGTCAACTGTGTTTTAAGAGATAAAAGCAAGCATAATGTTTAGTGAGCAGTACGGATGCTCTGACTGGGTCAGAAAAGCTGGTTCATGAGAAATGGTTGCCAAAGACAGATGCTTCTGAGAGGTGGAGGGCAGAGGCAGAAAGGTCCAGGATGCAGGAACTGCAATGTATGAGGGACTGATGGGATAAGGTTGTCTTGCTTTGCAAGCCAGGAAGATCTCTGCACCCATGGGCAGGTAGGAAAAGTTTGTAGAGTAGACAGAGTAGCCTGTCGTCTACCAGAGTATACCTGAGTTTTCTCAGACTTTGAATACAGCAGACATCAGCAAGGAACAAGTCCAGCTGGCAGAGCCTAGAGGGAAGTGCTTGGCCTGGCTGCCTTCCTTAATGACTTTGTTACACTGTAGGGTTTGGAGTGAGTGCCAGTGTCACCCCACAGGCAAGATGACGGTAGTCATGTTGAGCTGGGTCCCCAGTATTTCCAACCCCGACTGTTCCTGTGGGCTGCAGCTGACTCAGAGGCCTCTTGTTAGGAGATGCCTGCTCACCTCCCACAGGCTGAGCCTGTCCCCTTGTCTGACACAAGGGGAAAGAACAGTGTACGAACAACACCTTCATCGCTGTGGCAGAATGCCTAACAGAAAACAACGTGAGAGACTTTATTTTGGCTTATGATTTTGACCCTTTAGGAAGGGAGTGGGGCAATTTACAGTGTGGATCTTGGAGGCAGTGGAAAGAGTGATAACAGGAAGGGGCCAGGGAAGATGCAGTTCTAAGGAGACACCCCAGAGACCCACTTCCTCCAGTTAAGTATCACTGTTGACAGAGATTTCTGTCCTGCCCAGTCCTACAGCCATTCAGTCCCAAAGAAACACAGAGGCCTACATTAATTATAAACTGATTGGCCTATTAGCTCAGGTTTCTTATTAACTCTTACATCCTATATTAATCCATAATTCTTGTCTGTGTTAGCCATGTGGCTTGGTACCTTTTATCAGTGAGGCATTCTCATCTTGCTTCCTCTGTGTCTGGGTGATGACTGCAGACTCAGTCTTTCCTCTTCCCAGAATTCTTCTGTTCTTGTCCCTGCCCCCGTTTCTATTTCCTGTCTGGCTACTGGCCAATCAGCATTTAGTTATACCAGTATAAGAGACAAATCTTTACAGGGTACAAGACCATTGTCCCACAACACACTACTTCCTGCCTTTCCCCATCTCTCAACAATGCCATCAAAGTATGAATCCATCGATGATCAGTCAGACTCATTAGATCAGAGCCCTTGTGATCTCATTACAGACACACCAAGAGGTGCACTTTCCTGATTGCCTAGGTGCTCCTGAATCCCAAATATGACAATGCAGACTTGAACTATCACAAACACCACACACCATGTTTCAAAGCAAGACCAACATGGTCCAGACCTCTGAGGAGCTTAAGGAAGTTCCTGTCCAACTGAGACCTCGCTGGCTCTTCCTCTTCCCATTTCCACCCCAAATTCCACTCCTTCCTCCTTAGAGCATAGATCTATTTTCTTCCATATGTCTTGTGCACCTGAACCCCAATGGAGACTCCTGACTTCAGGGACCTTGAGTACAGGAACAGGCATATTTTGTGTGTATGTGTGTACATGTGGAGACCAGAGGTTGACATCAGGGGTCCTCACCCGTCATCCTCCACCTTATTTTTACAAGACAAGGTCTCTCATGGAACTCCCTGATTTAGCTAGACTGGCTTGTCAACAAACCCCAGGGGTCCTCCTGGCTCTGCCTCCCCTGAGGTGGGATTAAGGCCATGTACCACCACACTTGGCTTTTAATGTGGGAGCTGGGAATTCGAACTCTGGCCCTTGTGCTTGTGCAGCAAGCATTTTACCAACCTAGCCATTTGCATATTTTGTTTCTTCTAAACTTTTCATTTTAGAGAAGGACAGACCTAGACTCAAAATTGATTAATTTGTCGCACATTCAAGTACCCCCACATCCCCATGCAGACACACAGAGACACACATAGTTACATGTTCACCTTCCTTACATTCCAGAAGCTCTTTCTTATTACATCATAGCTAAAGTGAATGCTGGATGGTGACAGGACAGCTCTGGGCAGCCATTTATACCCTCTATTATGTGCATATACAAACAAAAAATTGAGCTGCAAATCAATGGTTATGAATTTCACGTCACAGTGGGTCTCATTAGTGGGTGGATGTTGCTTTGAGATAATTGATACAGTGTGATTGGAAAGCAATTTAAAATGTAGCCTCTTGGCTGGGAATCCAAATTACCATCTCTTTGCCTTACTGTGTACACAAAGTCAACTTTAAATTAGATTGATGGAACTCAAGTCATCATTTGTTTTTCTTTAGTAGAGAATAATTCCAATAAATCTGCCTGCCTGAGTGACGGTCGTCCTCAGAGGAACACAAAAGGACTATATTCTCTCTTTCTCTCTCTCTCTCAGAGGCTAGAGGTTGCTCTTGGGGGTCTTTTTTAGTTATTCTCCCCCTTGTTCTTCATGACAGGGTCTCTTAGTGGCCTGGAGTTTGCCAGTTTGGCGAGGCTAGCTGGCCAGTGAGTCCCAGTAGTCTGCCCACTTCTGTCTCCCTAGCTAGAATTTTACAGGTAGGAATCTCAGGTGTTTAGACCACACCTAACTTCTTACATGGCTTCTGGAGTATCTGAAGTCACATCCCCACGCTTGTGCAGCAGACTCTCTACAGGCTGAGCTATGTCTCCAGCCCAAGGATTGCAAGAATTCCAGAAGAAACTTAAAACAATATGACACTAGGATATAGGCATCTTGAGCATCCTTTGCTTGTTAGCTATGACCTGGGCATATTCTTATAGAATGTCAGACTCACTTTTCCATACGGTAGAGACCATAAGACCTTTTTTTTTTTTTCTTATCTTATGCAACAAGGATGAGTTAATGTAAGTGAAAAAGTGTCCTAAGGGTAGAAAGTACTGAAGGAAACTATCAGATCCTCTTTTTTGGCCTTTAGTCTTGTCATGAGCACCTATTTCCCCTTGATGGAATTTCTTCTCTTCTCCCAAGCCAAGCATTGGTGTTCTTTTCTTCCCCTCTAGCAAAGCCTCTTTTTCTTCTCCACGACTCCTTTGAGGTTGTCTGATTCACTTAGAATTCATTTACTTTATGAGTCTGGCCAACAGGAAGGTATAAACATGATCCAATAATAGATGTTACAGCACAGCTAGAATTTTACAGGTACTTAACCAACCCCAGATGACCCAAATCAAGGCTAAAACACAGAAAACAAAATATGTCTAGTCTCTTGATTTTTAGCTCATTTTGCAATATGATATTGTCTTCATGCAACTAGGCTGTTGCAAACCCTAAATCAGGACTGAAACACAGAAAAACGAAATGTCTAGTCTCGATTTTGTCTCATTCTGCAATGTGATTTTGTCTTCTTACAACCATGATATTGCAAACAAACCCTGATGTTATTATTATTTTTAAACAAATGCCCCTAGAGTACTCAATGTTTCTATTGCGGGATATTTGATGTTAGTGAGTCTATTCTAAAGACTTCCATCTTCTGTCAGCATGACAGTTGAGAAATCAGTAGATTCTAAAGGAAGGGCTATCAAACCTATGACAATGGGACCAAGACCTGTGGGTTTTTCAAGCTACCTCTTAGGCTCAGTGTTTTCTTTTTCCTTTGTTCCTTCCTCCTGACTTTTAACTAGGTATTAATCTTTATGTTGAACACTTCCATATTGGATGCCAAGAGCACTGGGCGTGACAGCCGAGGTGTTTCATGCTATACAAATACATCGCTTATTGACACTAAGATAATTATCTTGAAGTACACCAGAGGAAATAAAAAGATTGTTTACCCAGGATAACCTGTTTTTCAAAACTCATGCAAGTCACCCTGAAACTTGTTTAGGAGACAGAATCAAAGCATGTCAGGCACCAAGAAACAACCCAGGGCCTGTGCCTGTGGTTGAAGCTGAGTTACCTGGCAAGGTCTGCAGCAAGTACTGGATTAATATGATCACAACATTGAGTCTGGAAATGTGGAGGCTGATTGAATCAACCGGACACTATTGTCTTTTATCCCTTGGGATATTTAAGCTATAGCTGAATGTATTGTGTGCTATGATGTCACCTTTCATAGTGAAGCAGTGAAGGAGACCATAATCTCTACTGTTCTGCTTCCATAGAAGGAGGAAACCACCACAAAGAGGCTGAAGAAAATGGTCAAGGCAGCCATCATCCTGGGAGGCAGGGGATCCTTTTCTTAAAAACCTACATGCTTTTGGATGGGGTGACTATATGGTGCTAAGGGATTCTTGATGGAGAATAATGGCCTACCCTGACACTGCTCAAATATTAATTTTAGAATAATGGATTCTTTTTTGGTCTTCATGTTGCAAAATTACCGCACTAGGACTGGAATTTAATTGATTGACATAAATGAATTTGAAAATACAGTATGTGTTAGATCAATCTAAAGCTTGAAAAATGCATATTGTTCAGGTACATAAAGTACAGATGGAGGCCTCTGATTGGAGGGTTGCTTTCTTCTAAGTATTGTCTCAGGGATGGACCTAGGCTCCTGCATTCCTGGGCCTTAGCGTCTTCAACCTGTTTTCCAAGTTTATGCTTTGGATGATTTGATGAGTTCATAATGGATAGGAGGCACATCTTTCAATTTATCTTCTCATTATCTGTAATTCAGTGTGATGCTTAGTTTCTCAACTTGACATAGCCTAGAGCTGTCTGGGAAGGATGCTTCAATGAGGGATCATCTAGAACTAGGGCATGTCTGTGTGGGATTGTTTTCATTGTTTATTGATTTGGGAAGACCAAGCCTGAATGTGGGGGACACTATTTCTGGGTGTGGGTCCCTAGATTATATAAGAGTAGAGGAAGCTAGCTAAGCAAAAGGCATAGACGAATTCATCTCTCTCTGCTCTTGGCTTTGGGTGTGATATGGCTGGCGGCTTCAAGGCCTTGCTGTTGTGTCTTCTCTGCAATGATGGTCTGTAACCTGGAACCATAAGATGAATGAGCCTCTTCTGCTTTGAGTTGCTTTTGGTAAAGATATTTGCCTTTGCAGCAGAAATGAAAGTAGGACACTCAATGATATACCCATCTAACACCAGAGATACTGGGGATTTAGTCCAGCTGTGGAGCCAGAGAAAGAGGGTGCAGGTTTGGTTACTAATCAGACTGGGCTGTAGGCTTTGACTCTTGCACTTTCTGTATATGTTGGTTGTGGTAGGAAGTTCTAGTGCACTGATATCATGCAGGGTCTTCAGCTGGCTATGAAGTTGTTTTCATTTCAAGGATATAACCAAAGAAGATGGGATTCGGGACCAATGCCATCCAGTTATTTGTAGTCTGGTTCTTGGGAGGAGGGAAAGGAAAGTTGGGAAGGCAAAGAAGGGATGAGTTTCTGCATCGGTAAGCCTTTCTGACTCTGATGGTGGGAAGAAGACCCACAGTAAGAGGACTTCCTCTAGGTTTTATCTGATGACCTCATCTCCATCACTTAATGGGGCCTAGGCAACCAAGTTTCTCTTTACAAAACATTATATATTCAGAACTGGGCCTCACTCACTTCTGTGTCCTGCACAGTGAGGTCCTGACTTGACTGGGTAGCTAGGAAATGAAGAAGGGATAGATCCACCAACATATGTGCAGAAGAGCTAGGGTCAGGTGTGCACCCTCTCAACAACCATGCCAGCCTGAAACATCATGGCATTCATTAGGCACAGTGGGAAGAGTTAACTAGTAGGTGAACAGGGGGAGGAGGAATAGGAGGAGGAGGGGAGAAGAAGGACAAGGAGGAAGAGGAGGAGGAGCTGCAGCTGCTAGTTTTGCACACACCGTCAACATTGGAACTCTGACCAGAGGAAGGCTTTGCCATTCTTCTGAGTCTGACCCAGAGCAGGGAAGGGAGGCTTTGCCAGTTTCCCAAGGGTTGGAGGCATTGGTCCTTGACTTGGCTATGACCTTATCAACAGCACACATTCCCTCAGGACTTCATCCACCCTTCGCCCATTCACTCAAGGCTTGTTTGGCTCCCCACAGTTCATAATCTTAAATTATTTACGAACCCAATGTTTCAGCCATAGAAATATTTCTATCAGAGAAGTCTGATAAGTTTAAGCTCTCATACAGACTTCGGTGATTAGTCTTGACTGCCTCCAGTACACTGCAGGGAAGGATGCTGATGCTATATCCAGACCCACTTAGTATGAGAGGTGACTGTAATTGATTAGTGATGTCTGGAATGAGAAGTGGAGGTTGAAGTGAAGGCAGTTAATGTGCAGCGTTGCCTATTTCTGGGTTTGAAAACAAGGTAGAATAGGCATGGCCCGAAAATATACAGGAAAGCACATTCATTTTAGTTTGAATTATTTCATCAATTTTGCCTTCAAAACAGCTGGGTTCCTCCACTTTAAGGGGGAAGGCAAGTTTTAAATTGGAAAAGAGAGACAAGTGATCTTGGAGCCTGAAGAGTCTAGAAAGTGGAGCCTCAGGGAGCACTGAAGCAGGAATCCGAGCCTTAATTCTTCCTTTGCCCCACCCCACGTGACTTCGGCTGTGCATTTGTCTATACTGTGGGTGGTGATGCTCATGGCGTCCGCAGTGGTCCCCAGTCTCTGCTTCCAGTTAGGTCACCTCAATGGCTTTAACACTGTCCCAGGAAACAGGAGGGCAGGCAGAGGTGGGTCACAGTTCTCCTTTTGCCCCCTTCTTGCCCTTCTCCTGCTCCTGGCTATGCCTGTGTCCTCCATGACCACAGCCTCCATGTTCCTGGCCCCATTAAGCTTCTTCAGCTCCTTGCATGTCTCTGCTAGTGTCTAGCAGGACCACAAGCCTCCTTTTTAACCCTTTCCTTATCTCTGCAATCGGTCTCCTCACAAAGTCTCTTCATCTGGGCAGTTCACCTGCAATGAACCTACATGGGATGCTGGTTGACATTCTTGGGAATGCAGACGCTGGAGAGGCACACTGCAGCAGGGGAGTCTAGAGGGAACATGGATCCTGCTGATTTCATTTAGTCCTTCACTATGAACAGCCCTCTTTCCTTCCCTTCTCATTATTGGATATGACATTTCCCTTGGGGAAGAAGGTGAAACCCAAGGGACTGCTGAGGTGGCTCAGTGGGTACAAGGTGACAATCTGAGTTCGATTCCCTGAACTCACATAATAGTGGAAGACAAGAACTAACACAATAGGATTGTCCCCTGATCTTGGCACTTAAGCTGTGTACAGTGTGGTATGTACATGTACCATAAAAATAATAAACAAAATTACATTTAAAAACAGAAGCCTGAAAACACCCCTTCTCTAGTGCTTGGTCCCAGCACTCCAGATGTGAAACAGAGTGGAAGAGATTTGAGAAATACGATCAGGTTCTGGGCAGCAGGACTCACCGATGCCCCGAAGGCTGGTTACTGACAGGAAGCACATTTAATTCGTGTGATTTCTTCTGTGTTCTTGCCAGCTATCAGCACTGGTCCTTGAGCAAAGACAGAAGTACAAAAGCACAGAAGGATAGAAGGATGCATATCCCTCCATTGCTCTCTCTATCCAAACCTGTCAGGCCGTATATAGAGTGGAGCATCCTATGCAGGCGTGTGTGTGTGTGTGTGTGTGTGTGTGTGTGCGTGCGTGTGTGTGCCCCCCTCTGGTCATGTACCTCTACCACAGAGGGAAGGGGATAGTGTTTTTTTTTTTTTGTTTTGTTTTGTTTGGTCAGCAGCATCTGCCTATGCACCAGGAGGCCGGGGCTGCGCAGGCATAGTTTTTGTGAGAAGCACAGAGTTCTTTCTTCCCTTTTTCCAAAGGTGTCTGAACAACGCCAGTTGAGAGAAATTTGGCTAGTTTTCAAAGGGTCTTAGATACGTTAGTGTATTCTTTGCTTGCCCTTTAATACATGTTAAATTTTATTTCTCTGTCTCTTTGTATTTGTTTGAATCCTGTGTTCAGTATTTTCTGGGGTGGCAGAAGTTTCTGGTCATAGACATTACCATGAAGCTTTGGGCCCCTGACTTCGTCCTGTGCAGCATGGGTGTTTCCTGTTAGTGATGGAATTCTTTGAAGTGTGTGTGTGTGGGGGGGAATCAGGAAACTCCTGCCACATTCCTTTTGGAGACTCTTCCTGGTGGATGTGAACCTACACAACCCAGAAGGAGGGCAGATACCTGTGCAGGCAGGGGGATCACACTGGGCTCCCTGGCAATAGGGCTGGCCAAGGATTCTTAAAGAAGATAGTGCTGAAAACAGAACGTCACGTGGTTTTCAAGTCTCATTTTCAGCAACAATTTCAGACTCATCTCCCACTCTCCAGAACTGTTATTTTTCCCTCCCGTTGTCTTAAGCCTGAACTGCTAACAAGGAACGTGACTGACTTAGATTTCACCTTCTTCCTTTGCTCACTGCAGGCTGAGGAAGAAGTGCTAATGAGCAGTGGGAAGAGAGGGAGAGATCGCAGAGAGGTGGGCAGAAGGACTGGGGGTCAGCCCCCAGCCTAAGCGGGAAGGTTATATATAAAGAGCACACGAGGTGCAGCAACACGCAAGCCCCGCATCTGCCTGGCTCAACACGGGCTAGCCTTCATTCAGTCACAGCCCACGGCAGGGAGGAAGCCCAAGGCGCTGGGCTTCGTGTAGTCCCTTGGGACTCAGGATTCTTGGACCCTAGGGAGCATGGCAGGCCTCCACAACTCCCCTTCCATGCTATGTAGACAGAGAAAGTGACTGTGGAGGACTGCAGAGGACTGCGGAGGGAGGACCATAAGGAGACTTGGCAGTGAGAGGAGGGTTATGGGCAGGAAGTATGAAGAGGAATTATATGAGAGGGAGGGCTGACAGGAAGGAGATTGTGAGGGGACTACTGTGATGGGGAGGACTGTTGGGGAGGACTGTTGGGGAGTATTGTGATGGGGAGGACTGTTGGGGAGGACTGTGAGGGAGGAGTGTCTGGGGCCAGGACTTTGAGGAGACTGTAGTCAGAATTGTGGTTGGAACTGTTAAGGAGAGTATTGTGGGTATGGGTTACTGTGAGGACAAAGGTTATGTGGAAAAAGACTCTAGTAGGGACAAATTTCTGGGTAGAGGAGCATTGTGGTGGGAGGATCATCACAGGAAGGGCCTTGGGGAAGTGGACTATGTAGGGAGGGCTGAGAGGAAATTCACTGTGAGGGCAAGGACCACGCTGGGGACAAGGTCAGGGGAAGACTCTGGGGACGTGGCTGTGAGAGGGAGGACTCTGATTGGGAGAGGAGTGGGAGAGAGATGCCATGAGGGTGGAAGACCATGGGAGGGAGAACTGGATGTAGTTTTATATTAGATATATCTGAGAAAACTTCCCGAAAAGACCTTAATCACATTGTTGCCCAGCGAAGGAGGATGCTGGGTAATATAAACTAGTTCAAACTGGGTGAAACCGCAGCCTCATTTCAGCCAATGGCTTTGTGGCCTCTGGATCCTTCCTCAAGCTTGGGGCTCAGAGAACGGGAGAGAAGTCTCCTTAGAGCACCCATGCCTGCCTGTCACCTTGACCACTGACTTGTGTCCTTCTGCTAGTGGTTCAGCCGACTCCAGCTCTGAGGCCGCAGTTGCTCCAGCCGTGGAGATGCTCTCTGACAGTACGTGGGTCTCTCTGAAGGGGGCCGAGAAGCAGGCACACTTGATTCCCACACAGTCTAATGGTTACGGATTCACTGTACATGTTCTAGATATGCTGTGAATCTTTGCTGTCCTAGGTTTATTTCTTCTAGGTTGTAAGATAAGAACTAAACATCTGATCACCAAGGTTGTGTGTGGATGTGGGGTACACTGTAATGCTGTCCACTCCAGCATAAGCTGGAGTCATTGAGGATGAGGGGCCCAGCTGAGGAAGCACCTCCATCAGATGGCGCGGGGGCAATTCTGCGGGGGGGGGTGGTGGAAGGGGGAGCATTGTTTTGATTGATGATTGATGTGGGAGGACCCAGCCCACTGTGGGTGGGGTCTGCCCTATCCCTCTGGGAGTGGTGCCTTCCCTGGGCAGGCAGAGACTTAGGCTGTATAAGACAACAAGCTGCTCACATTGCAAGAGCAAGGTAGTCCACAGCCTCCTCCAGGGTCTCTACGTCAGTTCCTGTCCTGACTTACTTTGATAACGGACTGTTGTGTGGAAATGTAAGCCGTCTAAGCCCTTTGTCCCCAAGCTGTTTTTGGTCATGGTGTTTATCACAGCAAGAGAGAACAAAGTAGGACAGCTGTCAAAGAGCACAGGTCCAGTGTCATCTTATTCCACGATGCTGAGGGACCCAGCAGGGGAATATTGAAGCTCTCAGCCCGGCTTCTGCTGTGATAGCTCTTCAGGAGTTGTTTCTGAGTAATTAGTGGAGTTGCTCTCCCCACTGGTTTGAGCTTTTGGCACTTAAGAGACCCTGTAGAGATCTTCCTTTACCTCTGTGTCAGGTGGGTGTAAAATAAATTCTTGATGCTCTTACCACATATCCCCGTGAGCCTATGCAGCTGCAGGACAGCAGGTGGCATAATTTTAGTCCTGGTTATGGTCACAGCCAGGGTAACTGACCAAGTGATGTTTTGTATTCATGTTATTGTATCACTAGCTAATGGCGCAGTCTATGTGTGGTACCCTCCTTCATTCACACTTACTACATCTGGTGAAGGTCTGTGTGAACAGAGGTGAGAAGGGGGCAAAGGAGTGGAGGGACAGAATGTGAGCCAGGTGTGTCAGGTGATCTTAGCTTTTTCTGCATGTGGGGATGACGTAACCATCAGAGCCCGTTGACAGATCCCTTACAGACCGAATTCATTACCCTATGGAAGGTCTTTTATTGTGTCCTGGGCAGGGACAAGGTATGCCCACACTCAGGGTCTTGGTGACAATGGTGGGAAGCAGAGGTTGGCTGAAACTGGGTTGCCCTTCTCCAGTTCCCTTCCCCAAGAACACTGAGTGTCTGAGGCTCTCTCTTGGATGTTTTCCTGCAGAGTCGCAGAGAGGAAGAAGGAAAACGTTAGGTCTTGGTTGGCGTTTCTCTTCCTTCCTGTCCTCCCACCCTACTTAAGAATCCAGAACTTCAGAAAATTAGTTTGTTAACCAAATGGTGAAGTTAATGAACCCACTGATATCAAAAGAGAGACAAGTAATATCTTTATGCGCGTAATTAATTAGCTTATGTCCATGAAGTGTTCTGAGCCCGAGAAGTGCCACAGATATCTTGTGGTAATTATTATTGCACAGGAAATATATCTGAATTTCTTGACCCCTGTGCACTTAATAGCCCTTGTTTAATGGTGCATTGATCATAGCTTAATTTTATACTATCAATTCCCTTTTAGCAATACCTCGAGACACTTTATCATGCCTTTCAAGACTTTTTTTTTTAAATCAACTTTTGAAATTGTGTTTGTAAATGTGAGTGGCACTGAGGACTTCTGAGGGTGTCTGGGAGGAGAATAGTGTGGGTCTGTATGGAGAGAGGCTTTCACAAGATGTGTCTGCTAGTGTCATAGTAAGGGAGAAGGAATGAAGCTGGAAGTACAGCATCCCACTACAGTGCGGAGTAACAGGCATTTTAGCAAAGGTAGTTGTTGGGAATTAGAGAAAATGCAGCTTAGAAAAAAATTGCTTTAGGAACTATTGAAGGTGATATCTGAATAGACCCCCTGGAGTGCTCGGGCAGAGCATCGAATAACATAACTTCCCTGTGCTATAAATGAAGAAGAGCGCAACAAGTCTCAACACAACATGATGGATCGTTCTGGAGAGTTGCTGTACGTGCAACATAGTGTCTAGGTAATGGAATAGCATCGTGAGTCTTATTATACATAGAACATTATAGACTGTATGTTAAATATTCTTCACACACAGACACAGCAACCTTTCGGAGGGGCTGGATATCCTTATTACTTGCTGTGGTAACTTGAATGAGAATGTCCCCCATAGACTCAAATAGGTCCCCAGGCTGTTTTGGGGATGTGGTGCGGTCTTACTGGGGGAAGTTCATCACTTAGGGTAGGACTTCATCACTTAGGGTAGGAGTTCATAGGCTAGTCCACTTCCAGTGCACTGGTGTGGTTGATGATGTGATCTCTCCTTAGCTTCCCACTCTAGCTTCCTGCTGTCATCCCCCCCCACCCCATTATGGATGTGTCCTCTGCAACTGTAACCCCAAATCAACTCTTTCTTGGTCATGGAGTTTTGTCACATGGATATAGTGATGGTTTTGTGGGTTTGTGCATATATCCAAAATAATCAATGTGCACACATTAGATATCTACATTTTTGTGTATCACTTATACTTCATTAAAGCAAAGTTAAAGGATGCTTTTGTGGCAGAAGTAGCCCTATAAGTGGATAACTTTGAAAAGAATTTGGTACATGTAACAAGTCTTTCTCTGTCCCACCAACCAGCTCCCAAATAATGACACAGAGACTTCTTATTACTTATGAAAGCTCAGCCTATAGCTTAGTCTTATTCCTATCAAGCTCTTATAATTTAAATTAACCCATATTAATCTACCTTCTACCACATGGCTTTATCCTATTCTCTGTGTTGGACTTGTTCCACATTTGGCTGGCTTCTTTGCCTCTCTTCTTCCCAGAGTTCCCTCTGTCCCTGGAAGTTCCACCTATACCTCCTGCCTAGCTATTGGCCATTCAGCTCTTTATTAAACCAATCAGAAAGCACCTTGTCAAAGGCACATCATCACAGTGTATAAAAAGGTTACTCTACAGCAGGTATGACAAAGGACATCTGAGTAAAAGTACAAAGCTTCTGTGGCAGGTGTGTGATGCTTGGACAGGTAGTAGGTACTGTGACACACAGTGAGGACAGGCACTGAAATCACATTTGACTGCTAGTTTATGCTGTGATGGGATGTAATAACCACCTTTGCCTACTCTAGGGAGTCAGTAGGAGTGTGCCATGCACAGGATTTAGGGATGGTGCACTGGAAATGTCAGGGCGTGGTGGCCTTGGGTTAGGAGCAAGGGAAGGAGTACAAGGAGACTGCACCGAGTCAGGAGGAGAGCTGCAGGCTGGCCAACGTGGACTCACAGATGAGGCACAAAGGCTGTTAGGGGATTCTTATAATCTAAGAACAAGTTGTAATCTTTCCCCAACCTGCAAGAGGGGAATCGAACTGGAGGGTTTTGATTTTCCTAAATCAGAATGCTGTTGACTGAAACCTGTGTGCTAAAAAGAAAGAAAACATCAGAGCTAGAGACTCTTGCAACTGAGGATTGCATTACAGAGTTTTATGCAGTAAGATACACGCCTACAGCCTTCTTCTGGCCAACTTTACTCCTGTGCTGCATTCACTAGCCCCTATGCTGGTCTCTCTCTCCCCAGACTTACTCTGTTTAAGTTACTGCAGTATTTTAAGGAGAAAAATTCCAGTTGGAATTCTGGGTCATGTTTGACTTTCAGTGAGCTAAGACCCAGAGTAGAAGTGTTCTAGATAACCCAGGCTCCTCAGAGACCAACTGTGCTGGCCAATTTTTGTTGCCAAGTTGACTTCTTAGGACGAGGGAGCCACACTTGAGGAAGTTCTTCCATCAACCTTGCCCGTAGCATGTTTATTTAAGGGTGTGTGGTTAGGTGTTAGCCATTGAGCAATGGAGGCTGGAAGCTGGGGGAACAGATACTGGCAAATTTCGTGAAGGATGGTGTGTGTGTGTGTGTGTGTGTGTGTGTGTGTGTGTAGGTCAGAGGACAGCCTTGGGTGTCAGTCCTCATTATCCACCTTGTTGGAGATGGGGGTCTTTGTTGTTTTCTTCTGCACAAGCCTATCTCTGTCTCCTACTTCCTTGTAGGAATTGAGGTCACAGATTTGTGCTTTAGCATCTGGCTGTACATGGGTTCTGGGAACTCACACTCAGATCTTCACACTTGTACAGCAAACACTTGACCCACAGAGCCGCTTTCCTAGTTCCTAGATGGCTTTTCTTATTAAACATCTATGGCATCCTATGGCAGATCAGTTGTCCCTCCTCTGCTTGGCTCTGACCAACGTATGCATGGCTTTCTTTTCCACCCCATTGCCTTATTTCCTTTATTGACAAATTATTCAGTCTACTCTGTCATTTCAGTTTGCCTGCTCTCTCTGACTTTTATTAGCCAGGGGGTAAGGCTATCCTGCCTACCTGGCCTCTGGTACCTGTGTGATGTGCAAACATTGGAGTCACTCACTTGTTCTTGGGAAGGACATTTCCTTTCCCATGTGGGAGTTTCCAGGTCCACCTAAGCATGCAAGTCATGTTAAGAAATGACAGAGATCCTTGGCTCACCATACTTCTTCTTGTCACTGCAGAGTGCAAACAGACTGGAGGCAGGAGTGACCTTAATGGAGTGTGAACAGCATGTAAGCCCTGTGAATGCCCACGGCATGTCAAATAAGAGTGGCAATCACACAGCAAATTGATGCCCATCTCACGTGGGAGGGAGTACCATTGACTTGTGATTTTCCTGTTTGTACCAGCCTGGCCTAGAAGCAACCTGAGGTGAATTTCAAAAACCCTCAGCTATTCTGATCATGGCACCTCTGTGAAATTTATCCTCTACCCTGAGTGATTGTTTAGCTTACCGCTGGTTCACTGTGTGATTAGGCAGCCTCTGTATGAGTCTTCCAGGTCTGGAAAATGACATTGTGCTTAGTGAAATATAAACTCGAGTAGAGGGTTAGCAAGACCCAACAGCTCTTCTGCCCAGCTCTCTGCTCCTCTTTTTCCTCATTGGGTATATTTTCCCATTGCCTCGTGGCTCTGAAGAAAGAAAGCTTCTACCACAGAAGCTCAGTGTGAAGAGCTGCTATAGGGCAAGCTGCCACAGCAAGCAAGGAAATTGCTGGATTCCAGTGTTGGGTGAAAAGGAAAAATATTAACTCTCTTCATTTGTGTGCGTGCGTGTGTGTGTGTGTGTGTGTGTGCATGTGTGTGTGTGTATTTTTGTTTGAAACAATTTTCCTCCTCAACGGTGCCAATGAAGAGGAAACAATGGTCTCTTGGTCCTTCCGGCTCTCCTCAATCTAGCCACTATTCTTAAACTCTATCATATCCTGGAGGAAGCTATCAGAAGCCTTGATTAAAAGCTTTCTAAGGCAGACCTTAAAGATTGGTTTGGAAATAGCACTGTTTATGAGCTGTCTCTAGAGCTCCAGGGAACATACACATTTTCATGACAACTACCTGCATATTGTTGGGACAGCCTCAGGGTACCACTATCCATCCATCCATCCATCCATCCATACATCCATCCATACATACATACATTCCTCCCTCCATCCATCCATGCCTTCATGTATTTATTTATTCATTCATTAGGTTTACTATGTGCCAGATGACAAAGATATTAATAATATGCAACTCTGCCCTAAGGTGACTTCATTGCAGACATCAGGAAACACAGGTGAGCTTTCCCTTTCTGCCATGATGAATCTAGTGAAGATGACAGGCAAGGGCTGAGGGTGGATTGTGAAGCAGAGTGAGCACCGAATGACACAGGCTAGAGCAGTCAGGGCACAAACACATACAGGGCAGAGGGGAGTTTATCAGTTGGAGGAGTGGCCTAGAAAACTTTTCTTTGTTACCTTTTCTTGCTCCAGTTTGTAGTTGCTACCATACCATGCCAATTCCAAAGAAGGGCCCTTCCCTTGGCCCTCTCTGCACACCTGGGATCATCATGAAGTCTAGGATCTACTAAGTTTCAAAGGGGTTAATGCTGATTTAGGAGTCACTTCTCTCCTTGGTATGACAAAAAGGCCCAACAAAGGCAACTTAAGAAGGAAGATGTGTTTTGGCTTGCAGTTCAAGGGTGCAGTCAATTGTGAGACAAAGGCATTGTGGCAGGAACTTGAAATAGCTGACCACATGGCTTCCATAGTCAGGAAGCAGAGAGAAATGGATGCCGGTGTTTAGCTCATTTCTATTTGGTCCTGAAGATGGAGGAGAGAGTCTATGGCCTACCAGTGTGCTTTGCTTTAATGGGCTCATCAACCTCGTTAGTCCCTGCTGCTCTGAGTGAAGGTTGCCTGAAGAGAGAGCAGAAGTGTTCCTTATGTTCACTGCAGAAGGTACGGGCAGCAAAACACATTTTAGGACCATAGTACTGCCAAGGGGAAGATCACACACCCTACCAGTGTATCTAGAGAGAACTCTGAATTTGGGATTTGGGTTACTAATTTTGGAAAGATCGGGGAGTGAGTTTTTCCACGTACAGACAAGCCAGAATATGACTGTTGCTGGATAAAGTCAGTTCTTACTTTATTAATATACCACTGTCCGTGGCAGTGGTGGTGGGGGGGAGTGTGTGGAGTGGCCAACAGCCTAGTTGCTATAGACATTAGGGTCTGTGGACTATGTTAGACGTTTGTCTTCTAGGTTTCCCTTCCCCTTCATTTCATTCTCTCTGTGTGTATGCATACGGATACGTGAACACACGTGTACTTGTATATGAAAACAGGCTTACCTCAGGTCTTGTTTCCTAGAATACTTTCTACCTTTTTATTTGTTTGCCTGTTTTTGAATTTTCTCTTCTCTTTTCTCCTCTCCTCTTCTCTTTTCTTCTTTTCTTCCTTTCTTATTTATTATTATTATTTTAAGACAGGGCCTCTCATTTTTCACATGCGACTTGCAGATTTGGCTAGGCTGGTTGGTAAGTGAGTCCCTAGGATCTGCCAATCTCTACTTCTCCAGCACTGGGATTATGAGTGCGGGTCACCATGGCTGACTTTGTATACAGGTTCTGAGGATGGAGCTTAGGTCGTCACACAGGACTGACTGCCATTTCCTCTGCCCTGAGTCTGTTTCATTCTTATTTCTGAAGACTAGGGAAGGCAGAAGCAGGAAGGATGCCCAGATGCATTGCAGCAGCCCATGAAAGCTATCTTTCTGGCATGTCTTTCATCCTATTTCTAGAGGCTGGCAATATGGTGGATGGGAAGGAATAAGACAACTCGGCAATTGGGAACCTTGACAGTGGGTACGTTAGATGCTATGAATTATCCTTTCTGTAGTCATACCTCTTGGCATTCTTAACTTAGCATGTCATCCACACTGAGGAAAACCGAGTTCTTTACTTCTGTAGATAGAGACATCTATACCTATTCCTGGTGGGTGTTCTTTAATATTTATAACATAACCATCCGATGCCTTTGCAAATCAGCCAGTCTGATCCTCTCTTTTCCTCTTCCTCTCTCCCTCTTTCTCTCTCTCTTTCTCACTCTCCCTTTCTCCCTGCCTCTCTATTTACTGGGGATTGACTCTAAGGGCAAGCACTCTTAATATTGAATCATATCCCCAACCCACTTTTCCCTTTTTATTTTGAGACAGGGTTACATTAAGTTTCCTAGGCTGGCTTTGAACTCATTCTGTAGACCAGGAAAGCCTTGAATTACAGTCCTTCTGCCTCAATCTACCAAGTAGCTATGTTTACAAGCCTGCAACTACCAGGGCCAGATAACACTGTTTTTCCTTTTCAGGAATCAATCTAAGTTTTCATCTCCTTTCAGTCACAATGTTCCCCAATGTCATCCCAGAGGCTGGGAGAAAACCTGGGCAATGGCTGTCTTATTGTTATTTTTAAGGTTTTATCTTTATTTTGTTTTAAGTGTCTAGATATTTTGCATTCATGTATGTCTGTGTATGCTTATACATACCTGGTGTGCACGGAGACCAGGAAAGGGTGTCGGATCCCCTGAAACTGGAGTTAGAGACAGCTGAACCTCCATATGGGTACTTGGAATCAAGAGTAGCCAGTGTTGTTAACTGTTGAATCATCTCTCCAGGTTTCATAGTTTCCTTTTTTAAAAAGTTCTGTGAATAAAGAATTCTGACTTCCCAAGCCCAAACTGGACTTCTTCAGTTGATTATTCTCATTCACAAACTCTCCAAGGGAAATAAAGTGGGTAGTTTATTAATTGTCCCCTCTTTCATGTAAATCTCCCTGAAGTTTTCCAGCTATAGAAAAGACTTCTGTACTATTAATACCAATAATTTCCAAAAACTGATAAAAATAATTCAGTGCTTTTAGTTCCAACATTGCAGAGAAATGGGAACCGTGAAGTTCAGGAGGTGATGCCTCTTGGGGATGAGGCTACTCCAGATTGTCTGGAGACCAGGAATGAGACTTCATATCAGATTAGATACTGTGTCACCAAGAACATAAAACCTTGATCCAAACAATGGAGGAGAGTGGAAAACCTTCCTTCCGAAAGGTGCACACCCTTCGCTTCCTCTCAGGTAGGTGGGTGGGAACATCTAAGTTTTGTATCAAGCCAAGTGCTTCTTTGGGAGACTGGATCCAAGGGGACAAGGAGACTGTTGAGGAGTCAAGAGTAGGGGCTGTAACGAGGGTCAAGTTGGTCTCTCATAGCCATGGGAGCTTATCCTGATGCTTATGTTTGCCTTTCTCTGGAGAGAACTTTAAATGACTGTGCGTGTTTCCATTATCCAGCACTTTGGCAAAATGTCTAGCCACCCCAAGCCCTGGAACTTCTAGGTTCTAGGGCCATGCTGGTGCCATCAAGTGCTCAGGCAAATCACATGGCCACAAAAACCAAACCAAACCAAACCAAACAACCCCTGTAGAAGGAGCAGCGGGCTGTGTTCCCGCCCAGCTCCTGCATGGCTAGCTTTATACCTGAAATAATAACACACAAATTGCATTCTTTTAAACACTGCTTGGCCCATTAGCTCTAGCCTCTTACTGGCTAACTCTCACATCTTGATTAACCCATTTCTATTAATGTGTGTGGCTTAGCGGGGAAAGATTCTAGCCTATATCTGTCTCGGGTGGAAGAATCATGGCATCTGCCTCACTGCCTTCTTCCTTCCAGCATTCTGTTCTGTCTTCCCCACATACCTATGTTCTGACCTATCAGGCCAAGCAGTTTCCTTTATTAATTAACCAATGAAAGCAACACATAGAAAGAAGACCCACCTATATCATTTCTCCTTTTTCTGTTTAAACAAAAAAGAAAGGCTTTCACTTTAACATAGTAAAATTACATATAACAAAACAGGTATCAAGCAAGAATTACAGTCACAATATTTATATCAATTGTATCTTTATTGTAACTAAGGAAAACTATAACTATAACTAACCATTCTTCAACTCCATCAAAGACTTCAGAAAGGATATAATATTACCTAAGTAAACAACTTCCAAAACTCTAGAAATGACAGAGACACCTCGCTGCCTGGACAGTCACCCAAAGTTCCTCTGTACCGTTGGGGCATCCATCTTCAGCCTTCAGGCCCATAGTATCCAGCAGACATTTCCATGAAGCAGGAAAATTCAAAGACAGTTCAGTCACTTTTTTTTCCTGTGTCCTACAGAATGTCTTGCAGACTCTTTCATGAATCAGGAACCCCGAAAGACCATCTCACCTTTAGGCAAGTTCAGCAGTCCTCTCTCTGCAGGTTCTTTGTGTCAAGTTTATGCAACAGTCCAGCCAAGAATAGTTTCTTGCCCAAATGGCTACAAACTCCATAAGGAGCCTCTTCAATGCCCATCTTCCTCTTGAAGTAGATTGGTGCTACCAGGAACAGATGTGTCTCATTGTCATGAAAAGCCCTAAGTTATAAAAAAATTAAAATGCCATATTTTGAAGTCTTTGAATGTAATGAAGAATGCCTATCTGAAATATATCTATGCACATCTAGAAAATCTAACTAACATTGCTACAAGCTTGACTATTATTGATGATTATCCATTAACAACCTATATTTCCTAATTATACATTATATTTTTAAATGAACTACACAATCACAATACCTTAATCAATATTAGAAATACATATACATATAACAAAATTGACATTAAAATCCATACCAATGCAAATTATTCATATCTATATC
>NW_026067915.1:13299881-13307665 GCF_014885135.2 Alexandromys fortis | reverse complement strand
ATTAAAGGTGTGTGCAACCACACCTTGAACTCACAGAGATTTGTCTGTCTCTGCCTCCCAGGCATTGGGATTAAAGGTGTGTGCTACCACACCTTGAAGTCACTGAGTCAATCTACCTCTGCCTCCCAAGTGCTGGGATTAAAGGTGCTACTACCACACCCAACTACTTCTTTTTTTTCTTTTTTACTTTTAAGAACTTTAACCTTTAGCTTGCATATATTTTTTAACACACTGTAAAGCATTTAGAGGTGTTCTTTGTCTTTGAATCTCTCTTTACTGTATATCTCTCTTTTTCTGACCACATGAGTCTTAATGGAGAGGATTAAAGCCGTGGCTTTGATGGCTAGATTCAGCCTATTCCTTAGCTTTCCAGCCTCATGGTGGAGGTACTGGCTGTAAGCCATTTTTATTGCCACAACTCTATAGTGTTTCAAGGTCTTTGAAAATAAGCAAGCTGTAGCATTCTGCTCACAGACCACATTCAGTCAGACTGCCTGCCTGAAAGAGTCAGAGTTTGCCCTGACAGGATGGCCCAGAAAGCCGGCATTTTAAAATGGCACAGCTTTTTTCCTGCTATGGCTGAAAACTAAAAAGCATGTGGTCCGCTTTTTATCAACACTATTTAAATGTTTCTTGGCAGGACCTCTTAAGAGCTGCGGGGATTTGCAGCTAAAGCTGAGTCAGTAAACCTCTCTTAAATGAGAGCATTTTCCTCTAGCAAGCAGAGCAGACCTGAGAAATTGCTGCTATGAAGACAACATTCTTTACTCTATTCTTTCCCAAGCTTTTTCAGGCTTTCTGTGGATTCAGTTACCACGTCTGGGTGCCATTTGTAGGAGGAGTGGCGGGCTGTGTTCCCGCCCGGCTCCCGCATGGCTAGCTTTATACCTGAAATAACAACATACAAAGTGTATTCTTTTAAACACTACTTGGCCCATTAGCTCTAGCCTCTTACTGGCTAACTCTCACATCTTGATCAACCCATTTCTATTAATGTGTGTAGCACTACGAGGTGGTGGCTTAGCAGGAAAGATTCTAGCCTATATCTGTTTCAGGTGGAAGAATCATGGCATCTGCCTCACTGCCTTCTTGCTTCAAGCCTTCTCTTCTGTCTTCCCCACCTACCTATGTTCTGACCTATCAGGCCAAGCAGTTTTCTTTATTAATTAACCAATGAAAGCAACACATAGAAAGAAGACCCACCTACAACTCCCCCAAAAAAACCAACTCCCCCCAAAAAAAACTCAAAAAAACAAAAAAACCCTCTCAGAACACCAAAAACCAAACCAAACCAAAAAAAAAACAACAAAAAACAACAACAACAAAAAATCACATAGCCACTCAGGGCCCTCAAGCACTACCTGACCTATGTGCAGCCTGGTCATGTGATTTACATATGAAGCAGCTATGTAAGCCCTTATGCACATGTGCTATGTGCTATGTGTATGCGCTAGACAGCCTTTAAAAGCTGGACATGCCGCTCCATGCTCTAGTGCTGCACCAACTTCCTCAGGCCTGTGTGCCCGTCTTTCTCTCTTAATAAACTCTTAAAGTGGATTTTGTTGTGTCTCCCGTGATCTGTTCTTGGTCGCGCCAGTAATTTCACTGTGTGCCCTGCTGCTCTGGACAATCTCATGAGAATGGGCACCATTACCAGACAGGCGATTTTATTGGTATGCTTTCTATGAGGAAGAACAAAGGCTGCATGGGGGTGATAGGGAACATGAACAGATAGAGTCAACCTTGATTACTGCTTGGCTGTTTGTCAGGGTTTGGTCTATGCCGGGTTTCAGGCTGGTCACATAAGGCTGCTCTGCCTGGAGGCCACCTAGGTAGGCAGAGAGGCTTATGCGACCACTTGTGATGTCCTCGGCAGAGTTCCCTCCCAGACTGTTTGTATTAGCTACTCTTATTGTTGCCACAGCAAGGCAACCCAGGCAGGAAAGACTTGTTTCGGCTCACAGTTCTGGTACAGTCTGTTGTGGAAAGGAAGGTGTGGCAGCTGGAACAGGAGATGGCTGGTCATATGGCATCTGCCATCAAGAAGCAGAGAGAGATGAATAGCTTTGTTCTTTGTGTTCAATCCCGGCTTCAGCTCACAGAATGATGCTGCCCCCATTCAGCGCAGACCTATCTACTTCAATTAACCCAGTCCAGAAACTTCCTCACAGATGGGTCAAAAAGTTTGTTTCCGTGGTGATTCTAAATCCAACTAAGTTGACAATGACAATTAGCAGCCACATCATCTGTGATGCTAGGAATGGCTGTTCTCATTGGACTGCCAAAGAAAGCTGGGTGTGTTCATACTCACTTGTGAGCCCTGTCTAGGCCCCTGGGTCCAACTTTTGCCAACACTACTTAGGTTAAGCTGGCTATGTGTTCCTTCAGGGTGAGTGCAAACAGATCACACTCAACTGGTCTATGTGGCTTCTTTCTCCCATTTAAAGTGGTTCGGATCAGGGGAAAATTATTAAGTCACTAAACAAAGTGAAATAGAATTGTAACAATTTAGTTATCAAGTCAAATTGAATCAAAGCAAACAAAATAGCGATTAAAAGTTGTCTAATGGTCTGGGTAGATATTTCTTAAAGGAAGACCTGCAAATGACCATTAGGTATGGAAAACAATGATTAACATATTAACCATTAAGGAAATGCAAATTAAACCCACAAAACGTACCTGCCATTCCAGTTTGAATGGCTAATATCACCAGGACAAAACATACCTCAAATGGGCAAAGGTGTGGGAAGAGGTACACTCATAAGCTGTAGGTAAGACTGCAGATTAGTACAGTTGTGGAGATTAGCATGGAGGTTCCCAATACACACAACCATGCCACCTAGCAGTTTCACCATTGGGCACATATGTAAAGGAAACGATTCAGAATGGTGGAGAGAGATCCATACTCTCCTGTCCATCCCAGTGGTGTTCACAAAAGCCACGGAGAAATGGAATGAGTTAGTGGCTAGGTAAGGGGAATGTGTTGCACACACCCAACAGGACACTGCATAGCTGTGAAAAGGATGAGCTTTGGGGGTTGGGAAGACGGCTCAGTGGGTAAAGCTCTTGCCACACAAGCATCTGAGCTTGAGTTTGGATCCCTAGAACTCATATAAAGACAGTGTGGTCCCATGTGTTTGCCCTCCTAGTGTTCCTATGGCCAAATGGGAGGCAGAGACAGGATCGTCCCCAGAAGCTATGGCCCAGAGAGCCTGATGCATGCTTCTGTGAGCCACAGGAGACCATGTCTCAGGGAAGATGGAAGGCAAAGACTGACACTCAGGTTGCCTCCTAATCTCCATACCTTGGCTGTGGCACACATGCACCTGCACACACTCATACATCACACACACACACACACACACACACACACACACACACACACAAAGGACTAAATCTTACCTGTGACAGCATAAATGAGTCCAGGAGACATTATGCTAAGAGTGTACACAGAGATAGAGTACACGTAGAAAGCATGATGTTGGTCACAAAGAGTTTTAAAAAGTTAGTTGGAGAGCTTTGGCAGCAGATGGAAATTCCAGATTTCTTTTCTTCTAAGAACAAGAAATTGGATGAAGACACCTGGGGAGTACCTGAAGAGATGCTTTATTGAGGGAGAAAAGTATTGAGTGGCCAGATCTGGAGAAAGGCTAAAGACTCAATGGCCCCAGCAGCCAGCAGATTGGGAGCCTCCCAGACCATTTGAATAGCTTGCCCTTTTGCTCATACTCTGTCACTTGGCTGCTTTCCTCTTCCTTTTATATGGGCATTCTGATCCCAGTCCCCACATTACCCTCTTGTACTACCACTTATGACTTCTGCACTGATTGGCCACTATGGTGGTATTGAAACATTTGTGCAGTTTACAATGTGGTGTACCTGCAGAGTGGTGTTGTTGGTGTCCTGTGTTGCCCTATATCTACACAGCAGTCTCTAGATGTGCACACTGAGTTATATTGCCTGGACTTCTGAACACCTAATGGTGCGGGGATGGGGTGACCATGCATTGCCTGGAGGAGGGTAGTGTCCCTGTGCTGGTCCATCTTCATTGTCAACTTGGTTAGATTTGAAATCTCCTCCCAGGAGAATGAGGCTCACCTCTGGGTATGTCTATGAAGGTCTTTCTAGAGACTTAGCCAAGGCTACGGTGATAGTGGGAGAGTGGGGTGGAGATCGTCTATAAATATGAGCATCTTCATTCTGTGGAATGAGGGCTTGGGTGTACTAAAGGGGCAAAAAGGAGAAAGCCAGCCCAACGGTGCCGTTCCCCTTTCTCTGTTTCTTGGCCCACGTGATCTGAGCCACATTGCTTCACATGGCCTCCCTGCTACGAAGGACTGGATTTTCTGAAAAAGGGATGTGTCAGGCATTTTGCTCCAATAGTGGTCCTCACCCTTCCTAATGTTGCGACCCTTTAATACAGCTCCTCATGGTGTGGTGACCCCCAACCATAACATTATTTTCATTGCTACTTCCTAACTGTAATTTTGCCACAATTGTGAATCATGAAGTAAACACCTGTGTTTTCCGATGGTTGTAGGTGACCCCTGTGAAAGGGTCCTTTGACTTCCAAAGGGGTTGGGACCCACAGGTTGAGAGCCGATGTATTATAGCCAAACAAAAGTAGCCATTTTCAGCCTTTGTCTGTGGAGACTTTTTGCTCTCTTCAGTGCAGGGGTGGAACGCTGATCTTTAATGCCAACAAGAAAAAAAAACAGTCATGTCTTGAGTGCTCCATTCTCAGCACTGAGGAAAATGTATTATTCTCAGGTTACATTTTATTTTAAACTAACATATTCTCCCCAACCAAGGGCCTCAAAGGTAGACATTACACAGGAATGTGAGCCATGGAAGGACATCTGTAATTTATGGTCAATGTACTTTGAAGGTGAAAAACAGCCTCCAGCCAGACAGCATCACTGTGCCTTCTGTCTGTCCTTTCATCCATGTTCCTGTCTAGTTTGCTAGCTGACTCCAGTAACCTGCAGGAGAGATCTGAGAGAGAAGGAGGGATGAGGGGGCATGCTGGAAAAATCCTTCATTTATTATTAACTCAAATCTCCAATTGACTTGTCTCCCCCAGGGCTAGCGACTACAATGGGACCATGGAATTGGTCCGGTTAGGCTACAGTTTTCAGAGAAAGACTTTGCTGTAGTGGAAAGATCAATGAACTGGGCGAGAGGAGAGCTGCATGCTAATGAAGACTGTCACACTCCGAGTCCCCAAAGTTTTCAGGGACTTTGCTCTCATTTCGCACATCTTCTGTCTCCCAGCCAGGCGTTTCCTGCTGCCCGTTCTGTGGCTTTTCTCGTCTGTTTGGAAGGCCGAGGTATAAAATAGACAGCAAGTGTGTTAGGGTTGGTGTTGGTCAGGTGTTTTTATGTTAAACAGCATCCTTTAACACCTTGGCTGAAAATCAAAGCCGTTTTCTGTTGTTCAGAGCTCCACATATTGCCTGGCCTTGGCTTGGGCTGGCTCCGCTGATCGTGGTTGACTCTATGGTACTTCAGTGTTAGCCAGAAGATCTAAAATGGCTTCTCTCGCAGGTCTAGTTGCTGTCGGTCAGCAGCCTGAGTCTGGATGCTTGCTGCTTGGGTGCCTTGTATGCCCTCAAAGTAGGCTGGCTCTGACTGAAACATAAAGTGGACTTGGGGATCCAGGCTCAGAAGGTGGGCAAGTTAGAATGCATAGGTTTCTTTTTGAACTTTTGATTCTATCAAATTTGTTAATATTCACTTAGCTAAGACAAAATATGTGACCTGTTGGGAGTCAAAACTGAAGAAGTATATTTCCTCCCCCCCCCTCTCTTTCTGTGTGTGTGTGTGTGTGTGCACTCATGGGCATGTGTGTATGTGTTGATGACATCAGCACTCAATCTCTATTGTTCTTTGGTCTATCTATCTGTCTGTCTGTCTATCTGTCTATCTACCTATATGTGGTCTCTCACTGGCATAAAACTCACACAGTACATTAAGTTGTTTGCTCAATAAGCCCTAGAGATTCTCTTGTCTCTAACTCCCCAACACTGTGATTACAAAGATGTCATCACGTCTGGTCTTACTATTGTTATTACTTTTTTTTTTTTAAACATAGGTGCTGGGCCTAGAACTCAGATCCTCGCGACTGCAAAGCAAGTAAGTGCTCTGTCCATTTAGCCATCTTTGCACCCCTCATTGTATGCCTTGATTGAAGGACTCTGCCATCTTAGCCGTCACTTGGACTGGATTGTGAGCTGTCTAAAAATACCGTTGCGCCTGCCAGATCGGTTCATTGTGTCTCACACATCATGCCGACCCCAGAATTTCCATCCTCTCAGGCTCCTCGCGACCCCACAGGCCCTTCATCAGCACAGTCCAGGAAGCCATACCAGGAGCCAGCCCTGCTTCAGACAGCAGATGTGGTGCAGAAAAGCTTCTCATAAATAGAGACTTCTGTGGCTTGGATATTTCCAGCACAGTAGGGGAGCTGGCTATTCCAAGGGTCCCCGTGGCGAATCCTTTCGGAGAGTTAAGAATCCTTTTTTTTTTTTTTTTTTTTTTTTTTTTTTTTTTTTTTTTTTTTTTTTTTTTTTTTATGCCCCAGATCACCTCCTGGCTTAGCTGCTTGTTGCTCAGAGCAGAGGGATTTCAGAATACAGGTGATGGGAAAAAATCAACAGCTTTGGAATTGGACTGCCCTAGGTTCAAATCTCACTGGTGATGTTATCTTGGGCAACTTATTTAAAGTCTTAAAATAGATTTTTTAAAAAAAATATTCAGATTAATAGATGTTTATTGCCACCAGGTTGTAGGGAGAACTGCGGGAAAGAGGAAAATGTGTGGGGATGGCCAGGTGTCTCACATGAACTTAGTGACTGAGGGCAACTCATCCTTCCGCACAATCAGATGTCACATTTTGTATAACTACATGCCCTGCCACTGCCTCCCAGACACAAAGACCTTTGAAATATTTGTTTTCAGTTTGGGGACTAGCTTGGCTTGGTTCTGTCTGACTGTGCTTCCAAAGACTGGCTGTAAAGCCGAATAGCTGTCCTCATCCCATGATCAAATTCAGGAGGGGAGATGAGGAAATGAATTCATAGCTCTGTAGACATCATGGGGCAAAAAGTCGGTACTAAACCAATTTAAAATAAATTAGCTGAGAATAAGGCAGGTGCTGCCTGACACAGTATGGGAAGTTGTCTTTTTAACCCAATCAGCAGAGAGCAGGAAAATAAGCAAATTGGAAAGTTACCCCAGATGTCTGGATGCTACAGATTCCAAGATGGCCATCTGAGAGTCTGCCACCAACTCTGGGTCACTGGGTAGATTTGCAATATCAGCACAGAACCCCACACCGACTGGCCAATCTTCCAGAGCTGTGAGAGCATTGGAAGAAATTTATAGCTCGCAGATTACAAAAGCAGCTCTAATTAGCCCCTCGAGACAATTGCATAAGAACTACTGAGAACACTGCCAACTGCTATCTCCTCTTCTCTGTGTTTTCTCTGAGAACCTGGCAATGGATGTTCTTTAACAATAGGAGCTGAGAGACCTTCACTCTAACAGCACCCCTGAGGATCCAGCCTCCTTTATTTGCAGTCTTGCAAAGATCAATTGGATGTATTGTTCAACCTCAGGACACTGTGGCTTAAGGTAGAAGACGAGGAAGAGAAGAATTGTCCCTTAGCTACCAGCTCCCCCACCTGTGTAGTGATGAATAAGAAATTCTCAAGCATTGATTGGTTTTGGATTTTTTTTTCTTTCTTTCAGTTTTTTTTTTTTTTTTTTTTTTTTTTTTTTTT
>NW_026067915.1:13297290-13299858 GCF_014885135.2 Alexandromys fortis | reverse complement strand
TTTTTTTTTTTTTTTTTTTTTTTTTTTGAGAAAGGCTTCTCTGTGTAGCCCTGACTGTCTGTCCTGGAACTCACTCTGTAGAGCAGACTGGAATTCAAGATTTGTCTGTTTCAAGAGTTTCAAAGATAAGGGTTTTCCTGATTGTTTATTTGTATTTATTTATTTGTTTATGTATGTTTTTCGAGACAGGGTTTTTTTCTGTGGCTTTGGAGCCTGTCCTGGCACTAGCTCTGTAGACCAGGCTGGTCTCAAACTCACAGAGATCCGCCTGCCTCTGCCTCCCAAGTGCTGGGATTAAAGGCGTGCGCCACCACCGCCCAGCTCTGATTGTTTATTTGTATTCATAGAGTAAGACATGTGTGTGTATAAGCTAGAGATCAGCATTGGGTATCATTCCTTAGGAGCTATCCACCTTGAGTTTTGAGACTTGCAGGGGGCAAGGCTGATTAGCCAGTGAGTTCCAGGGATCCCGTGGGCTTCACTGTCCTATCTCCACCTCCTGAGTGCTGGGATTACGTGTTCTTACCACCACGCCCTACCTTAAAAACAAACAACCAAACATATGTGTTTCTGGGGGATAGAACCCAGGTCCTCATGCTTGCAGGGCAAGCATTTTATTGATTAACTTGTCACGTCCATGCCTAAGACCTTCTTTAACAGGTTGCGATATTGCTTTAAAGTCAGGGGCTGTGTTGACCAAACGGTCTTTTTGTTCTGCTTTCCCTGGGTCCTGGCAAAAAGTTACTCAATCAATAAACTCATTCTCTAGTTGAATTTCGGAGACTGGCTCAGACATCCTCCCAACCACACTTCCATCTCTCACAGAGAACCTAGTGTGGCTTGGTGGCTGTTTTAGGTCTGTGACAGAATTTATTAGGTGTAGGGGCAACATCAGCTGGGTCTTCCCTGAAACCAGGGGCTCCAAGAGCTGCTGGTTATGTCTAGAAATCTTCCAGGCCAATGGAGGATATTCAGTCTCATCTTTGTGTTATTTTCAAAAGATTCAGGTGATGCTCAGGACAAAGCAATTACAGGGAGGAACCATATTTCTTGTTTCCCTCAAGGCTGGCTAATAATGGATTTAAATATAAGTGGCCTCCCATGATGATGGTTGCTATGCAGAATAAGGGCAGACCCCACGAAGAGGTGGTCCAGCTTCCCGAGCTGTTGCCAGAACCACTTAAGTGCTTCTTGAGATACTGATTCCTGGGCTTCCTCGTAGATCCTCTGAGTCACTGGATCCAACAAAGCACAGAATTCCTACCTTTGGACTAGGAAGTCCTGCGGTTCAATAGATCTCCATAACTGCCTGTGAAAACTGACAAAGCTGTTCTTGGCAAGAGGTCTTGGGGAGGTTCCTGTCGACGGTGGGCCCCACATGTGATCTTGAGGGTAACTGTCTCTGTTTGTGCTAAGAGGAGTGTCCCGCTTCCCCCAGGATCAGTCTCCTCTCCTGTGGAGTAGAAAAGGGCATGGCAGTTGTTCTTATGCCCCCAGGGCATCTGGGAGATGCTATTTTCCTCAGACATAAAAAGCAATCTGTTGAAGTCTCTTGATCCTTCAGCCGCACTCTGACAGGATGACATTAATACCTGCTCTCACAGTCCCCAGGGCGTCCCAGAGCCAAGCTCCATTTAAACTCAGTCCTTTAACCATGTGTATTCTGCAAGCAACCACAGAATGTTCAAGCAAATTGTTATCTTCGCTTGGCCAGTTTGTATTTTTTTTTTTCTGAAAACCAAAGAAAAAGGAAAGGCGTGGAATAAGGAAAGGTGTAAGCATGTGTTCTGGTTTCTAGCAGCTAGTGTGTGAGTCAAGAAATTACAACCTTACTACACAACCATGAAAAGGAAGAGAGCCCTCCCCACCTTCTTAGGGGTTGGCTTTCCTTCCTTCTGCTCTGCTAATGCTGCGGAACTGCCCATAAAGCTCTGGTTCGCTTCTGTATTTTCCCTTCCAGGTTCTGAGAACAAGGCTCAGATCTCGTTCCTGTCTGGCTCTAGGGACTACTAAGGGGCCAGACACATATATAATAACCTCTGTGCTATGGTTTCATTTCTCTTGTTGTGATAAACGACCCGAAGCAAAAACCAACGGAGGGGACAAAGGGTGTTTCCTTGGCTTATAATTTCAGGGTACAGTCCCATCCTTGAGGGGGAGTCAAGCCAAGAGCTCAAGTAGCTCATTACATCATATCCACAGTCAAGACCAGAGAGAAATGAGTCCACCCATGCTGTGCTCTGCCTTGGCTTCATTTAGCTTTCTTTTGTCATATGTAGCTCAGGATCCTCTGTCTAGGGAATGGTGCTGCCCACTGAGGACTGGGTCTTCCTACATCAATTAACAATCAACACACCCTCCCCACCGGACATACCCACAGGTGATTTTGTCTAGGCAATTTCTCACCTGAAGCTCTGTCCTTAGATGATTCTGAGTTGTACTTAAAAAGACCCTTCACACTATGTGACTGTGGGATCTTAAGATCTTACTTTGAACCCAAGTGGTAATGCAAGAACAGTCTAAGTTGGGTGCCTGATCTAATCTGTTAAACTTGTCTAGATACCTGAT
>NW_026067915.1:13278929-13297212 GCF_014885135.2 Alexandromys fortis | reverse complement strand
ATCTCCTTTTGTTTTTGTTTTTTTTCCCCCTGTGTTCTTCCCCACATCCTTGCCTTTTCTAATGGAATAAAACCAGGTTCCATGGCCTCCAGTTGGGCCATTATCTTTAGTATTTGTTGTGCAGAAGTTTCTTCTTGGCATAGGAGCTGGCATTTCTTGGATTCATTTCTCATATTTGGGGCTGTTTTGTGTTCTGCCCCTTCTGAGTCTATGCTATGTTAATGACATACCAGAAGAAAGAAAAATATCCATATCTAAACTCCCCGGGGCCTTGAGAAAGGAAAGTCTCCAATTAGCATTCTTTCCTTGGCAGCCAGCCTTTATGACTAAAGAGCTTTATTGGCTTTGGAAAGTTTTAGAATTGAAACCGAGTGCTAAGAGAGACCCTGGGAAAGACCTTATGAGTTGAGGCCAGGAAGGAAGACAGAAGCAAACACAGCCAATGAAAATGGCAGGAAGGGGAGGAGAGCAAGGCGGGGGGGGGGCATGGAAATAGCTTACTGAGGTAATCTGCTCTTCCTCAGGTGAAATTTGTGGTCTGTAAATTAGCAAATTCCAGGGGCCTGTCTTTTTCTTTTTTCTATTGCATTGTATAAATGCTACTGAACAGACCAAGACATTTGTATCTCCTGCCTCCGTAAACGCATGTCATTGCCTAGATAGGCTCTGAACATATGTGAAGCAGGCATGTGGAGCATCAGAGGTGGTGTGGAATGGTGACTTGTAGCTGAGCCAGATGCCAGAGCAGACCCGCATCCTCTCTACACACTCCCAAGTTCCCACGGTGCACCATAGTCTGTCTCCTCCGAGCCCACTGCTGTTCTCTGTCACCCTCTGCTCTCTCACCTTTGTGCCTTGGCCATATGCCTACCTCAGCCCAGTGTCCCCTTCCCACTTGGATAGGTGAGAGTCTTAGAAGCAGAAATGAAGACAGAGACTCCTCTGACGAGGCTGAGGAAAAGCAGAGGGAAGACTCGAATAGCAGAGGCATGATCCACAGAGACTATGACTTGAATGGGTGACTTAGAAGCCACCCAGAGAGACGTCCCACTTTTGAGTCCCCATCTACCTTTCACATCACAGGACACACAACACAGTTACAACCCATCAAATAGCATTGGGTGTGTTATGCAGTTTTTTCTTGGGACAGAGTCATTTCTGTAACCCTCAGCGAGCTCAGCTTCCTTCGCGGCCATCAGCAGGGAATACACTTACGTGCGGATATTTCAGTGTGCAGTTGAGGTCAAACCAGAGAGTGCTGGCTCAGACATGAACGTGGCTTCAAACCAGATCTTGTGTTTTCTTGCTCTCTGACAGCACCCATAGAAAAGTGACACACAGACAACGTGCACATGTCCGTCCTGGCCCTGTCCTGCTCCTGGCACCCTGGACAGTTCCCACAGTGCTTTTGCTTGCTCACTGGGCTGAAATGCATCTATCTGTAACTTCCCTTGAGGCCCCCTTCACCTCCTAGAGCAAGTTTGCATTTCATGTGACAGTCCTTGTGGGCTGATTTTAGGGAGCTTGCCTGTCTTGTCTGCATTTTCACTTCCTGCTGACAGTTGAAGCCCAGCCTTTGAAATTTCATGTTTCCTGGTCTCCTTCCATCCTCAGTTGTCACCACCTCCCTTTGTTACCCAGATGAGGTGGAAGGAGCTAGAAGCTCCTTATTTTTATAAATCCCCGAGACTGTGTCCTTAAGGCATTCTGAGGTCACTCTTGGGATCTCATTTCTGTTTTCCCAGTCCTGTCAATGGAAAAGAAAACTGCTTAGAGTAACTTCACACATTTTAGCCATCCCTCACTGGTGATGAATGACACATACCTTATTAATGTCCCACTTTTCTGTGTACAGCATGATTGAATCAGTAGAGAGGAAATAACTCCATACTGGATGTCTTCCTCTGGTCACCATAAGTCAGCGCGATTAACTGTGATTTCAGGCAAGTCTCTCTGTTCCGGGGGAGGTCACTGCAGTCCTGATGGGAGCAAGAGGGAAGGAGATAAAAGTGAATCAAAGAAACAGATGCCAGCTGGGGGAGATGGCTCAGTCATTAAGTGTTTGACATACAAACATGAGGGCCTGAGTTCAATTCCTCAGCACTCATCCAAAAAAACCAGCCGTCGCAGTGTATACTTGTGATCCTAGGCCTGAGGAGGCAAAGGAGGCTCCCTGGGGCTAGCCACCCCGGTTAGCTTGGCTTGCTTAACAAAGTTAGAAGGCACCTGAGGGATGGCACTCAATGTTGACCTCTGACCTCCTCACACAGATATGCTTATGCATTCAAACACACATATTGAGAGAGAGAGAGAGAGAGAGAGAGAGAGAGAGAGAGAGAGAGAGAAAGAGAGAGAGATATCAAGTGGTCCGGAATGATAAGATGTGCTCATGTTTGGTTGGGAACATAAGGGGAGAGGTCCCTTCATCAAGAATAACCTCTAGAGGGTGAGGAGGAGTGTGGTAAGGGAATCACACAGCATCCCAGGCAGTAGGAATACCAGGAGATCACCAGGTCCTGGGAGTCCAAGATGAACCCCAGAGGAAGACAGTGATCCTCACCTGTACTTGAGGTTCCAGTAAGATAGGGACTGAGAGTGTCCAGTACTTCAGTCTTGGCGTGGCCACCTGGAGATCACCGTGTCTTCTTCCAGCCCACGGAGGGGGCGGAAGACAACGTGGTGTGCACTGGGGTGTGTGTAGGAGGGAATCATTGGGGAATGTAGGACAATAATCGTCTGGGAAGTTTGGGTCTGAGGAGGAGAGAGAGCGAGCTGTAACTGCAGGAAATGTGGGGTGGCAGGAAGATATTTTTAAAGCAGGGAAGGCTTGAGCCTGTTTTTTTTTTTTTTAAATATTTATTTATTTATTATGTATACTATACTCTGTCTGTGTGTATGTCTGCAGGCCAGAAGAGGGCACCAGACCTCATTACAGATGGTTGTGAGCCACCATGTGGTTGCCGGGAATTGAACTCAGGACCTTTGGAAGAGCAGGCAATGCTCTTAACCACTGAGCCATCTCTCCAGCCCCCGAGCCTGTTTTTGAGGGATGTGGTGGAAAGGAAAACTTGACTAGCTAGCAGAGAGATGGATGGCCTGACATTCGGAGGACACCAGGGAAGGGACTGAGGACCCAAGGGGAAGGACACTTCTCAAATGTCACCTCAAGGGTATGCAAGGCTTCAAAGACCACACTCTTATTTACCAAGCTGGTGGGTAGTCCCTGCCTCATCCTTAATCCAGCACAAGTTTTTCTCTAGACCTGAGTTCCGGCTGTCTGGAATGGCAAGTGTGTGCAACAGGGGGAAGAGTGTGTATATATCCCAGATCCTACTGCTCAGCACATTTCTCTGTGCTGAGATCCTCTTAGTCCACAGCGTCTGACCAGCTGTGACATTCATGCCCCAGATCCCTTGACACTTGATCATTTCAAGCATCTATTCTTTCTCGATCTTCCAGACCTTTGTCATGCTGGCTCAGAGTCTATTCTCTCTGATTTCCTGGGGGATTCAACTGGATGAACCTGCAATTAATTGCAGGGCACATGATGGTCTTTCGTGATCTTGTCTACTCTAGACTCTCTGTCTAGTGCCCTTGGTCAAGGTTTTTAAGAGTAGTGTGTGTGTGCATGCATACACGTGTGTTCATGTGTGTTAGTGCAGATGCACCTCTACCGTGGACAACCTCTGGTGTTGGTGTTTTGAGATAAGGTCTCATTGTCACTTTTTATGCTGAGCTAGCTGCTCCACAAGCTTCCAGGGAGTCTCCTGCCTGCCCCCTATCTCCCCACGGAGTCGTGAGACCACCATGGCTTACACCTGCTATGCCCAGCCTCTGTGTCTATTCTGGAATCTAAACTCGGGTTCTCACACTGTCGACTGTCTCTCCAGCCCCCGGCACGATTTCTCTTTCAAATGAAGCTACTCTGTGCATTCACCCAACTCGTAGAGATACCTAAGTTTTTCATCGTCCTCCCCTGTGCTAAGTGGCCCAACTGCACTTACTAGAAGTTCAGGATGGCTAATTACACATTTTTAGACATTAATAAAATTGGTGGTGACCATTATGCATATTTTAAAAAAGTTCTAGGGTCATTTTCAATATCATCCTTATTCTGTTTTGAGATGAGGGGCCTCATGTCTCCCAAGCGGCCATCAAACTTACCATGTAGCCAGGAATGAACTTTAAACTTCTGATCCTTTTGCCTCTGCCTCTGGAGTCCTGGAATTGCAGACATGAGTGACCTCAGCCAGTTTATGTGATGCTGAGCCTTGAGCTAGGGTTTTCCTGCATGCTAGGCAAACACTCTGCCAACTGAGCTGTATCTCCAGTTCTGAGGAATTATTTTTAAAAACATCATTTTCATCTCTTTTGTGCCTAACTAATTTTTCAAATATCTTAAGACAGAAGCCCACACTTTTTTAAAAAAAATATCAAGAAACTGCAAGTCAATAAACACTCTATTCCCATGCCACCCTACACGCATCCCACCCAGTGACAATGAAATACACACTGACAAGAGCAATAAGAAAAATAATAACGTTATTGCAGGATCAATGTCTATTTCTGGCTTCATAAATAAAGGACCCGGCTTCCATTGATGTTTAATTTTTGTAAACGCCTCTGGAAATTTAAGTATGGTAAGAAAACATTAGCCTGAGATAATGTTCAATTTTTCCCACCATAAGCTTTTAAACCTTGGATGTGTGCAGTTTTCAGTCTGGGAGAAATTTGGAACAAATCTCTCTAGAGCAGAATGCTGTAGGTTTGTTTTAAATGGGCTAGCTTTATGGTACAGGTCTAGAGGGCAGGAAGGTAGAAACTACTGCAGTAATAGAGATATAGAACTCTGGAAGCCTGCAGCCTCATATCTGTGCAACAAGGGTACTCTCCTGTATCCATGATGATGGGATATCCGTATGCCACATGCCAAGTTCAGAAGGACCAAGGGTTGTGTACAAGAGGGGTGGCCTCTGGTCTCTGTTGGGTATCAAGATGGGCCGTTTGTTTTCTCCCACACAACAATTGCGCTAACGTTGACTCAGCTCCCTGGAGCAGTATTATCAACACCTGGATTGAGGAACAAATGAACTCTTGCTAGTTCTGCCCAAGCTGTGAAACTAGAGAGCTTTGAATTCAGGCAGATAGATAAGAGTGGGAAAAGGCTGCCAGAGATGAATTCTACTGCCATCCCCCAGTCTTTCCAGCCAGTGTCTAAAAGCCCAACTGGTTCTTCTTCAGAACAAACTCATTAGGTAGGTTCTGAAGAAACAAACTCAGGCTCTTATGACTGAACAGCAAGGACATTACTAAATAAGCTATTTCCCCAGCCCCTATTTCTTTGCTCTGTTGTTGATCTGAATGTTGGTCACCACATATATTAACTCTGTAAACTCTCCCTCTTTATGTTTTGGAGAGTGAGTTATTCTTCTGCTATTCCAAAGTCATGAGGGCTTGGAAAGACATAGGTGGTTTTTCCTACCTTGCCCTCTGCCTATAAGCATTTTTAACTGCACAGGGGAAAGAGGCAGCCCCTGGGATCCAGCAACAGCCAGGCAAGCCTGAGACCTTTCTGAGGTCCCCACAGCTGGTTCCCATTTGCTATGGGCATAACTTAGTGTCATCCCAGCCAAACTGTGATGGAGCATGCTGGCTCCTCTCCAATTCCATCCAAACCAGGACCTCCCACCAGAACATCCTGTTAAAACCAGGAAGGATGTGGGCATCCGAGCTCAAGGCAGGAATATGAAGTTCTGATGGTCTTAGACTGGTGTGGCTGCTCCAGGACTGAGAGAGGAGCAAAGTCAGGGGAGAGTGGTGGCAGAGGGCTTGCGTTTCAGCCTAAGAAATCTGAACTTCTCTCTCTGCCCTGACACACACATCTCACGAGAAGCCCGGATTGCTTTCAGAATGAAGTTTCAACTCCACCCATGCAAACCATCTAGAGAGCAGCTAGACCCTTGACAGTGTAGTGATGAGGCAAGCAGGCCTGCTTTTCATCCCGCCTGGCTCCTGCATGGTTAGCTTTACACCCGAAATAACAACACACAAATTGTATTCATTTAAACACTGCTTAGCCCATTATATCTAGCCTCTCCTTGGCTAATTCTCACATCTTGCTTTAACCCATATTTGGTAATCTGTGTAGCACCACGAGGTGGTTGCTTACCAGGAAATATCTTAACCTGCGTCTATCTCAGAGAGGAGAGGCATGGCGTTTGCCTCACTTCACTTCTTCCCAGCATTCTGTTCTGTCTACTCCACCCACCTATGTTCTGACCTATCAGGCCAAGCAGTTTCTTTATTGATTAACCAATGAAAGCAACACATAGAAAGAAGACCCACCTACATCCTGACATGGTTATCCCATCTAAACATTTTTGCTTGGATCATATTTTCTATAAGAATTGTAAAATACAAGTGTTAGGGCTTGCAAGCCATTGTTTTGCATCTCCTTGCCAGCCTACTCTGCAGCCAGCATCAACATTTGTCCCCCTGGCTGCTGGTACCCTGGACATATTCATTCTCTCAGCTCCCTTTTTCTCTCTCAGGAAATCTGTCATACAAACACCTTTATTTCCAGCCTCTGCCTTTTTCTTTTCTGAGATAAGGTCTCATGTATTGGAAGATGAAGCTAAGCTTGTTTTATGTCTAAGGATGACCTTGAAATCCTGCTTTTCCTGTCTCTACCTCCTGAACTCTGAGAACTTGGATTACAGGGTACACCACCTTGCTTAGTGTATGAAGTGCTGGGAATTGAACCCAGGGCTTATGAACACTAAGGCAATTACTCTACCAACTGAACCATAAGCCCAGCCCTCAGACTTTGGCTTTTGAGTGTAGTTGTATAGTTAATTTGGAGTCCAGGGTGAACGTATATAGCTGTTTCCTTCCTAGACAACTTGCATCCAGGCCATAGGAGTCCTCTTCTGTTCAGTTACATGTTAAGGTTATCTCATGTGTAGGACGTACATAGAGGTCACGGTTCAGGTGCCTTCAGCAAAGAGAGCTGTCGCAGTGCAGAGAGATGGGCTGATCAACAACAGAACATGACCAGCCCTCCCAAATCTCCAAGCTTTCTTTTGTTATTTCTGTGTTACTGGGGGTTATTGTTGTCCTGACTCAGAAGCTGTAGATGGTGACTGTCCCAGAACATTGCCTTTATGGAATTGTTCATTGTGTACTGTTGTTCATCTGGTTGCTCTCTCTCACTGAAGTGTTTGTAAAGCTTCGTTCTGTTGGTTCGTGTCTCTCTAGTCTGCTCATTTTCACTGCCCTCTCTCATTTTCCATTTCTCTCTCTATATAATGCATGTATCTTATTTTATTCATTCTCCTCTTGATGGGAATTTGGATTATTTTCAACTTGAGCTGATGACAAATTTTGCTCTGATTAAAACACTTTTACATGCTTTTTGGTACACACAATCCTTTTCTGCTGCTTTGCTGCTTGTGAGAGGAACTGGCACCCCCAAGCCTGGCAGATATCCAGCTTTAGAAGCCCTGTTTCTAAAGTTGATTTACTAATTCATATTGCCCCAGGAGGGGCTCAAGTGCTCCAGTTGCACGTATACTGTATCAGGATTGGTGTCCAGGAACCACGCAGATAAATATTCACGTGACAAACTTTCTTTTCCTTCTGGTATGGTTGCTCTCCTGGTTTGCTTCACTGTTGCTATGCCAACACCATGGCCACAAACAGCTCAGGGGTCAGGAAAGAATTTATTTGGCTCATGCTTCCATGCTGCAGCCCATCACTGAGGGAAGCTAGGGCAGGTATTCAAGCAGGAACCTAGAAGCAGGAACTGAAGCAGAGACCATGGAGGAACACTGCTTATTGGTTTGCTCCCCATGGCTCTCTCAGCTACCTTTCTCTTACTACCCAGACCCATCTGTCCAGAGATGGTACTCCTTACAAGGGACTGGGTCCAACTACATCAGTTAGTAATCAAGAAAACTCCCCAGACATGCGCAATCTGAGGGAGGCAGTTGCTCAGTGGACTTCTCTCTTCCCAGGTGTGTCGAGTTGACAACCAGGATTCGTTTCCACAATCAGGAATCAATTAGTTGTCCCTGAAAGACCCATATGTTAAGGCATAGGCTCTAGCCTGTGGCACCCTCTTCCCAGGTGCGTCGAGTTGACAACCAGGATTAGTTTCCACAATCAGGAATCAATTAGTTGTCCCTAAAAGACCCATATGTTAAAGCATAGGATCTAGCCTGTGGCACTCCTAGGAACCAAACTGGTGGACCCTTTAGGACAGTGATGCTCAACCTTCTTAATTCTGTGACCCTTTCATACCCTTCCTCATATTGCGTTGGCCCCCCAACCATAAAATTATTTTTGTTGCTACTTAATAACTGTAATTTTTGTTACTTTTCTGAATTATAATGTAAATACTAGTGTTTTCAGATGGTCTTAGGTGACCGCTATGAAAGGGGTCATTGACTCCTAAGGGGATCGCAGGTTCTGGTGGGAAGAGATTGAGGCATTGCTCCTTCCCTTTTGTGTTTCCCTTTCCTCTTGGATACCACGAGACAAGAAACTTTCTCTCTACCACCTGCTCCTCACCATGGTGCTCTGTTTGGCCTTGGGCCCAAAGCAGCAGGCCCAGATGATCATAGACTGGAACCATGAGGCAAACAAACCTGTTCTCCTTTTAAGGTGCATCTCAGGTGTTTTGTCCTGATGAAAGCTGACAAACACATCTCCCTTCTCTCACATCCAAACCATGCTTTCTAACCCTGCCCTTTGGTTTCCTTTTGTCTTGATGGAGTATTACAGAAGTTTCCAGGTTGTTCTATTAAACTCCTGCGCCTAAGGAAAACAGAAAATCAAGCTAAATATGTGAGAAAGTCTTCATCCAAGACCAATTTGGTAGGAAAAAAAGGATGAAGCGGGCTCTTCTGAGATGAAAGCTGAGGGTGTTTGAAGCCTGGGCCGAGCCAGGGGAAGGGTACTGGAGGGTATTGACGGGGTAATTGAAAAGTCAGTTACCATTAGCATTTGCTACTTGGTGCTTAGGAGTCAGTTTCTTTCTTTTTTTAAATATTTATTTATTTATTTATTTATTTATTTATTTATTTATTTATTTATTATGTATGCAATATTCTGTCTGTGTGTATGCCTGCAGGCCAACAGAGGGCACCAGACCCCATTACAGATGGTTGTAAGCCATCATGTGGTTGCTGGGAATTGAACTCAGGACCTTTGGAAGAGCAGGCAATGCTCTTAACCTCTGAGCCATCTCTCCAGCCCCAGGAGTCAGTTTCTTAATGTCCCACAGAGATGAGGAAATAGTGTCCCTAGTGGTATAGCTTCCAGGTTCTTGGGAAAGACATTTCTGAGTTATAACATTGGCAAGCCATTACCCAGGGAAGATTTACACTGTAAAGGGGATAAGAAAGAATTTATATTAGCAAGTCTTCTAAGGTGCAGCTTATAAGAAAAGAGAAATAAAAAATCTATGGTTAGGCATATGTCAGTTTAAATTTTAGTCAACTCCACACTAGCCACCGAATGAACTCGCCACTCAGAGTATCCAGGCTTCTTTCTATGTGTTTCCTGATCTTCAATAGCTGTATTACTGGGAGGATGTACTCACCACTCAGGGTATCCAGGCTTCTTTCTATGTGTTTCCTGATCTTCAGTGGCTGGATTACTGAGAGGGTGTGAGCAGGCTGCCACTCACGGTGCTAATGAGAAGTGTGAGGGAGTTAGCCACTGAGAACTCAAAGAGGCTTTCAAGTAGGTACCATTGTCTGGGTCTAGGCCAGGGTAAGGAGTCTACTCCTCTCATGGCAAACTGTGTTTGGAACTGTGGGTTGTATCAATGTAACCATTGTTTCTGATTTTCTTTTATCTCTCGGAGGATGTTGAATCTAAGAACTAGAAAACAGAATCATAGCCAAGTCACCGTGTGCAAACGTGAGGATCAGAGTTTGATTCCCAGGACGCATATACAAGAGCCAGGAGTCACAGCACATACCTGTAACCCAGCACTGTGCAAGCAGAGACAGGAAGACCCCGGGGCACCCAACCAGCCCAGTGGATCAGTGAACTCAAGCTTGCGTACAGGGCCCTGTTACATTAGATAGGGTGAAAAGTGACTGTGGTGGCAACGTCAACCTTAAGCCTCCACACACATGCATGGGTGTCCCCTAGCACAAACACATACACACATGTACACTATATACATAAGAGAAATAAATATTAAATATAAGAATGGTTTTATCCAACAGTTGATCAATGGAGCCATCTCCCTAGCTTCACCAGTTCTGTTTTCAAGGGGAGGAAACTGAGGCTGAGAAAAGCTGACTTCAGAGTATCACAGGGTGATGGAAGGTATTCGGTGAGGGTGGAATAAAAGAAAGGAGATAAGAGCACACGCCTTTAATCCCAGCACTCAAGAGGCAGAGGCAGGTGGATCTCTGTGAGTTCAAGGCCAGCCTGGTCTACAAGAGCTAGTTCCAGGACAGGAACCAAAAGCTACGGAGAAACCCTGTCTCGAAAAAAAAAAAAAAAAAAAGAAAGAAAGAAAGAAAAGAAAAAAGAAAGGAGATAGTAGGTGCTCAGAGGGGGGCCCACCTGGATTCCCGAGGGACAGCTAACCTCAAGGTTGTGGCCAGTGGGAGAGCTGAGTCCCTTATCTGCTCTCTGAAGGTCAGGGAAGTGGATGTGGCTCCCCTTCTACGTCTCGCAAGTGAAGGGAAATTTTAGCTTCCCACCTTCCTGCTCCATGGAACACACAGAACTCAATTGAAAAGCCATAACACATTTAAGTGTCTGAAATTAAATCCAGAGTCGAAGGAGCAGCGTCTTTATTACTTTTAATCAGTGTGGTGCAGGAAAGCTGCTTCAGAGAAATCATTATTTTACTTCTATGTGTGGAAGGCAGAAGGCCTCTTTATTTCCCCTGGTCTCTGCGAAAGGAGAGGGACCTCCTCACCTTCTCTGTCCATCAGACTTGGGAGCTGCTCTCAGTGTCTGCCCTAGCCAGTGTTGGGGACAGATTTTATTCTTAGGATAGCTTCCTTAAGTTCTTACTTTTCCTGGCTTCCAGATATGCCTTTCGTAATAAAGGGACAAAAAAAAAAAAAAAAAAAAAAAAGCTCAGGGATTAGTAACTATAGTTACCATTTATTAAGGAGATTCCTTATCAGTTAATGTTTTAGTAGCACACAATCAAAACTAGTTTGAGCAGAAGGGCAATTTATTAGGGGGTATTAGTGTGCAAAATCTCTGCCACAGCTAAAGACTCGGGGGTGGGGGGAGCGATGTCTAGAAGCAATGCAGCCAAAGAATATAATATCTCAAATCTCACTGCAGACTTCGAAGTAAAGGGGCCACCATTGCTGCTTCTCTCGGGCACATCCGCACAGAGTAAACTGCCGTGCTGAGCCGTGAAAACCAAACTAACTTTCCTTGCAACAATCTGAGGTAGATACCATTATCTTTATTTTACAGGTCCAGGAACTGGAGCTGGGCGATTAGATTGCCTGTCCACAAGTTTACCTGGCTGTGCAGCTATTAGGCTCAGGAGTATGCTGGTTTTGCTCTGCTAATCTCAGTACTCAGTGCAGGGTCAGGACTGTTGGGGGAATAAATGGAGAAGTGGCATTTGTGTTACAGATGATTTGGGGTGTCAACTTGGACTCAATTTTGCTTTTCTCTTCATCCTAAGTAACTTCTTTTGTCTCATGTCTTCCGACAAGGACTGGCAAATGCTTCAGGTTGAACTAATTGTATTATTTCCTTCTGTCCATGGTGGTTGGTTCCAAAGTTGAAGAAACACAGTTTTCCTTTGGTTTGTTCCACTATATGGTAAAAGTAAGAATGCAACATAAAAGAATAAAATTGCTGAGTAGAAGAAAACCAAATATGGTGGTTTGAGTGGGAAATACATGGCTCATGTAGTCAGACACTTGGTCTACAGTTGGTGGTGCTGTTGGAGGAGGTTAGTGAGCCTTTAGGAGGTGGAGCCTTGAGGGAAGAAGTGCATCACTGGGTATGGGCTTTGAGGATTTATAGCCTTATCTCCATTCCTGCCCTTTCTGCTTCCTGTGTGTAGATAAAATGTGTTCAGCCTGCTCTCTGCTCTTGCTGGCCCATGCCTTCCCTGCCATGATGTACTCCATCCAGCTCTTGGGAATCCTAAGCCTAAATAAACTTTCCTTCCTTGAGTTGCTTTTAGCCATGGTGTTTTATCACAGTAACAACAACAACAACAACAAAAATAACTGCTGTACAAAGTTAGGAATTATGATTCAGTTTCCCCCTATTACTAATATGGACTCCTTTACAAGCAGGTGATACTGATTTAGTCTTAAAAGGCAAATTGAAAATGGTGACTTGTCTCAGGAATGGATTTTCTTTTAGATGTCAGCTCCTAGGCTTCATTACATATATGTACTTTAGAACTGACCAAAGTATACATCCAGTCAATCATCACATTGTTTCCACAAGGCCCTGCACATCATATCCCATTCTTACTTGGATGGACTCTTTGTAGCTATGTTTTCTCTATTCGAAGTCTGGCTCCTTAAGTAGCTCTGGGATACTGCTTGTGGCCCAGGGTGACAGTGAATGATGAATACTAGCTTTCAAGGTAGACAGAACTTATTCTGATGGTCATGGCCAGTTTGAGTCTGTGTGTCTATGGGAGCAATGATGGTTATAACAGCAAGTTGTCTAGATGAGTTTGGCCTGTGCTCAAGTTCATGGAGGGTTATCTTGGTTATGTTAATTGAGGCTGGAAGACCCATCCACTGTGGGTGGCACCATTCTCTGAACAAGGGACACAGTGAGCTGAGAAATAGAACACATTTATTAATTTATTGTTCTCTGCTCCTGAATGCTTCATATTCCTATTAGCTTGACTTCCTCAGTCTGATGGACCATAACTCAGGATCATGAGCTAAGACAAGCCCTTTCTCCCCCCTCCCCAGTTGTTTTTATTATGGTATTTGATCACAGGAATAAGGCACAGAAGTTGCCTCTCATTTTGTGTTGACAGAAGTTTCTGTCCCACCCAGTCCTGCAGCTGTTCAGTCCCAAAGAAACACATAGAGATCTATATTAATCATAAATTGGTTGCTCAGGTGTCTTATGAACTCTTACATCTTACATTAACTCATAATTCTTGTCTGTGTCAGCCATGTGGCTTGGTACCTTTTGTCAGCAAAGCAGTCTCATTTTGTTTCCTCTGTGTCTGGGTGATGACCTTGGACTCAGCCTTTCCTCTTCCCAGAATTCTCCTGTTCTGTTTGTGTTGCCTATACTTCCTGCCTGGCTACTGGCTAATCAGTGTTTTATTAAAGCAATACAAGTGACAAGTCTTTACAGGGTAGAAGATAATTGTCCAACAGCACTCTCTCCCTCTTTTAAAAACCAAAAACTCTGAATTTAATCTCCTTTGTTTAGCGTTCTTTTTCCTGACCATTATTCATAACAACTTGTAACCAACACTCTAAACAAAGACAAACATCCATAGTCCATATTTTTGGGGGGGTATAGGCATAGTTTTCCAGGATACTTCCTGGTGGTTGTGGGAGGTGTTGATAATCTTATGGGGAACCTAAAGAAAATTTAGAATTATGGTCAAGTACTAACTGGAGTATCCTGTGAAGCTTGATTATCTCAGTCAGCAGTCTTTGAGGCTGTTCTGGATGTAGAACTCAGACATCTGAGCCATCTGTTCCTATTAGAGATTTCCTTGGTCAAACATGAGTTTTCTAAACCCAGAATGAATTTACAGCCTCTCTTTTCCTATGGAAACAAGAGCAAAATCTTTTTCCAAAAGTAACATATATTTTGACTTAAATTTTGAAGTCAAGGCATTTTCAAAATATATATGTTGGATTAATCCAGCAGCATTTATAATCAAATGTCTTATTAGCAGCTCTTGCTTTTTCCTCAGCCATCAAACAATTCCAAGACAACACAATACCACACAGTATACAGATTCCCTGTGTATTTTCTATTTTTATGTGGCTTTATTTTAAACTCTATTTCTTTTATTTTTATTTTTTATATTTGTTTTTATGAGACAGAGTTTCTCTGTGTATCTTTGGCTGTCCTGGAACTCACTCTGTAGACCAGGCTGTCCTTGAATTCATAGAGACCCTAATGTCTCTACCTCCCAAGTGCTGGGATTAAAGGTGTGTGTGCCACCACACCCAACTTCTTCCTTCCTTCCTTCCTTCCTTCCTTCCTTCCTTCCTTCTTTCTTTCTTTCTTTCTTTCTTTCTTTCTTTCTTTCTTTCTCTCTCTCTCTCTCTCTCTCTCTCTCTCTCTCTCTCTCTCTCTCTCTCAGGACTTTATCCTTTTTCTTTTCTCTCCTAAGCCTACATATATTTTTAAATATACTGTAAATAATTTAGAGCTTTTTTCCATCTGAATCTATCTTTACTGTATATCTTTCTTTTTCTGACCACATGAATCTTTAATTTACTAAACAATATGACTAGGAGTAAATCTGTGGCTTCGACGGCTGGATATGTCCCATTTCTTAGCTTTCTGAGAGTCTAGCTTCATGGCGGAGGTACTGGCAGGAGCCACGTTTATTACCAGAACTCTATGGAGTTTCAAGGTCCAGGTCACCACCAAGAAGCATGCTGTTGGTTATCCATAAACACCATTTAAGTGTTTGCTGGTGGGTTCTCTTAAAACAGATGCAAACTTTTTGCAGCTAATGCTGAGTCAGGAAGCCTCTTTTAAATGAGACATGCTTGCCTCTAGCAAGCAGAGCCCACCTGAGAAAATGCTACTACCAAGAAGCCATTTTTAACTCTGTTCTTTTTGTGTCTAGAATTCTTTCTCAGGCTTTCTCGGGTTTTAAGTGGACTACTTTCCACGTTGGCACCATTTATTGATAGAGGTTTCTGTTCCACCTGGTCTCACATCTGTTCAGTCCCAAAGAAACACACAGAAGTCTACATTAATCATAAACTGGTTGGCCTATTAGCTCAGGATTCTTATTAATGCTTATATCCTACATTAACTCATAATTCTTATCTGTGTCAGCCACATGGCTTGGTTCCTTTTATCAGCAAGGCAGTCTTAACTTGCTTCCTCTGCATCTGGGTGACAACTGTGGACTGAGCCTTTCCTCTTTCCAGAATTCTTCTGTTCTGGTTGCCCCACCTTTACTTCCTGCCTGGTCACACTGCCTATACTTCCTACCTGCCTACTGGCCAATCAACAGTTTATTAAAGCCATACAAGTGGCAAATCTTTGCAGGGTAGAAGACAATTTTCCCACAACAATTTTGGGAATTCTTGTGCTGGCCAAGAATAGAGACTTATTTAGGCTGTCTTCTTTGATGGCATTGTTATGACATTTATCCCTGGAGCAAGACCTTATGGGGGGGTGACTGTGGGAAATGGATCATAATTCCAGAATCCAACATTTGCTCTATTCAAAATAGCTCTTCCCTTGGGTCATCACAACATCCCCTTGTCACACCAGGGCTGCTTTCTTATCAGGATCCCATTGTCCTCTATTTCTGGCCCTATCTTTCCCATCTTTACTCACACATGTCACTGGCTCACCCACAGATGACTTGCTTGTACATTAATATCATTTCTGCTTTTACTAGCTCTTGCAAGAGGATTCATGTGTCTTGGTGTGAGCATCATGGTTACTTGTTTCCAATACATCTTAGAGTTGTGACCTCTGTAGGGACCAGAGGTAGAACCGAGAGGGAAAAAAGGCATTCCTAAGGTTCCACAGTGCCCAACAAATGACTTATAGATGGCTCCAGTGTAAGAATGAAACTGGGGCTACTTCACAGAGGACATTGAGATTCCTGAGTGCAGATAATGCTTGTCATGTACCAAGCCACATCCTCTCCCTTGTCTTGATTAATTTATGTCTATGGTGTGGCACATCAAGTTTATACCTCTTTAATTTAATTTAATATTATTTAATGCTGTAGATATTTCTTTGAAGACAAGGGAATTATTTAGCTTTTCTCAGGTAAAACAGAATGGTGGAGAAATTAATGGTCTCTCTCCCTACAGTCACTCTTAACCAACTGGGGAGAATTTTAGTGGGAGGGTATCCTGGCTGTCCTGTCTGTGGAGATGCACCCTTTATAGCTCCTCCAACAGCCTACAGAGGTAATGAGTTGTTAGATTACCATGTAGTTTATCATGTTTACCTGTTCTCTCTTGCTTTCCTCACCCTCTACCCTAGCCTCATGTGGTAGTATCTTAAGAACAGCATCCATTTTTTTTCCTTCAAGCTGTTGTGTTCTGTTACCAACCAAGAGTCCTTACTATTAGCACAGACTCCATGAGTTCAATCCTTCCCAAGACTGCCTCCATGTCAGATATCAGTTGCAGGTCTGGAGAGGCCACTAGAACTGCTGACAGGGTGACACGCTGCTGATGAATTTCAGGGCCACATGATGCCCCTTCTTGTTTTTGGCAATTCTCAGAACTGTTCTTGGAGCTTCCTGATGGTGTCATACTTATAATTAGATTTTTATTATAAAGGACACAACCCAGGAACAGTCCATTGGAAAATTTGCTAAGGGCAAGATTGTGGTGATGAGAGACACACTGAGCCTCCATTCATAGGGGTTGCCAAGACTCACTCTGATGCATGTGTGACATTGAAAACAGGTGACAATCACTCAGATTTCTAAAGTAAAGAATAATAGAATGGATGTGCTGCCCACAGTGATCATTAAAATCATACACATCCTGGAAATCCTGATTAAGACTTAGGCCTGGGAAATGACTGGGCCCTAGTGCCTGCTACCCTGATGAGACCCGAGTTCGGAGCTTGAGCACCCAGGTAAAAAGTTGGGCATGATAGAATGCACCTGTAACCCTAAACCCTAAGCTCCTTAGAACTAGCTGTTCAGAAAGTCTAGACAATTAGAAAGTACTAGGTTCAGTGAGAGACCCTTTCTCAAAAGCCACGGTAGAGAGTTGTAGTGGCATTTCAATTGTCCCACTGTCTGACTTCTACACTCTGCTTTCTACTCATCTTCATTATCTTCACGGCTTCCACAAATGCATCTCTGCCTCTCAGGCCCAAGTTTACATCCACACTTTGCAGACGACTTTCCCAACTCTATCTTTCTGTCTTCCAACTTTATTGAACGTCGGCCTCCGAGCTCTTGCTTCCTTGCTTGGACCTCTGGCCTTCCTCCCTTTTGCACTGGGAGGAAAGCAGTGTACTGCAGCCTTGCCACACACCGCTTGCAACAACTCTGCTTTCTGCAATGATGCTTAATTGTAGGTTTTATTGACAGACTTATGTTATGCCCCCAGGAGCCCATCTTGAATCAATTAGAATCAATTAATCACACTGTGATTAACTTTAATTGTGGGATACTTCCTACATCCAGCAAACAACCATTCACATATGTTTCAATTAATATTTTACCCCCCTTTGTTGACAAATGATCTATTGTACTTGAGATTAATTAAATGTTAGCATGGTCCCAATTAACACTGTATCACCAATAAAAGCTGCCTTGACTGTCAATACTGAACCAAATATGTGATGGTCTATCATTTACAGTGCACGGCGTGTGTTATCTCAGCGCCACGGGGGCTTGGTCTCTTGGTATAGATACTATGTGACCTAGTTGAAATAGGAAACTGCATTTAAAGATATTGTGAACCTTGAGTTTTTTTACTTTCTCTTGAAATGAAACCTTGTCTACCTAGAAATGTCTCTTTTTCTCTGCCCTTTATTGTTTGCTTTTTGAGACGGGGTTTCTCTGTAGCTTTGGAGCCTGTCCTGGAACTAGCTCTTGTAGACCAGGTTGGTCTTGAACTCGCAGAGATCCACCTGCCTCTGCCTACATGGTTTGTTTTATAAATTTTTATAAGGTGCTTTCATATTTAATAGTTTATATAAAATGTAGCCCGGGCTAGCCTCAGACTTGCTGTATAGATGGTGAGGACCATGGTTTCCTGAGCCTCCTACTTCCACCTCCCCTGAGGTCATAGTGCCTGGTGGAGACAGGGCTGGGATCAGACCCAGGGCTGTGTGCACTCTAGGCATGCACTCTGGCAGCAGAAGTACCTTGCCTGTTCTTTCTTTCATATTTTCTTTGCCTACTCATTCACATTCTCCTCTACTTTGAATGCCTATTTACCTAAGTGCTGTTGAAATGGAAATTAAAACTGCATCTTTTGTTTTCCAATCTTCTCAAGATCTCTCTAATTAGGATATGTTGGTCCATTTTGTATGCAAATACTGTTTATCTATGCCTGCACTGATAAGCAGTGGTATTGTTTTCAACTCTGTTTTTAGAAAC
>NW_026067915.1:13275974-13277636 GCF_014885135.2 Alexandromys fortis | reverse complement strand
TGGGTTAATTAGCATTTTACAGTCTAGTTTCTTGAGTTCTTTATATATTTTGGAGATCAGACCTTTGTCTGTTGTGGGGTTGGTGAAGATCTTCTCCCAGTCAGTAGGTTGCCTTTTTGTCTTAGTGACAGTGTCCTTTGCTTTACAGAAGCTTCTCAGTTTCAGTAAGTCCCATTTATTCAATGTTCACGTTTGTGACAAGTCTCACTCTTGTATCTTCTGAACATACTCATTCCACAGAATGCTGCTGTCTCAGCCACGGGGACTTTCTGAGGGCACCATCGCTAACATGCTGGATTTGCTGTTTTAGCTTGGCTTCTTCCTTGCTTTGATTACTTTAAAGCATATAACATATGAGTTGTTATAGATATAAAGACATATCCTACCATCATCAGGCAGTATCCAGAGACTGTAAATACATTGGCCTTTAGTACTGGGCAAAGTCGAGGAGAGCTAACCCACCATTTTGGTATACATGATGGAGTCATAGCCATCATCAGTGTGGAATATCTCAGCTCCTGTCATAGAAGGGAATAACACATGACTATTAATGATCAACCTCCCTAACTTCTACACTGATCTTGTTCAGGAAGCTTGCTTTGGAGGTTTGTGTACATGTGTGTCTTGAAGACACATGGAATTACAGAAACAGTTAAAAATTCTTTAGGAGCCTTTGAAACTTTGTATTTCTTTTTTTTTTAAGTTAGTTCTTTGAGAATTTGGGCAGTGTGTTTTGATCATATTCACTGCCCAACCCACTCCTCCCAGATCCATCCTTCTTTCCCTACCCGTGCAAATTTGTATCCTCTTTGTACTTTACCTACCAGGTCCAATTTGTGCTTCTCATATATGCATGCATGTGTAACCTTCCACTGAAGTGCAGTCAACTTCCTAGGCGTCAACCTACTAGCGGCAACACTCTTTTTACTTTTAATTCTTATTTCTTAAATTAAAACATAATCATAAAATCTTCCTTTCCTTCAATCCCTCCTGAGTGTCCCTTCATTACTCCTTCTTAAATTCATGACCTCCTTTTTTCTAATTTTTCTTGTTACACATTAATGCATATTATATATCCAAACATATAAACAAAGCCTGCTGGGTCCACTCAGGGTTGTGTGTATATAACGTTTTCAGGGATGACTCCTGGTACTCGTAAAGGCCAATGTATTTACAGTCTCTGGATACTGCCTGATGATGGTTGGATATGTCTTTATATCTATAACTCATATGTTATATGCTTTAAAGTAATCAAAGCAAGGAAGAGGCCAAGCTAAAACATAGTACTCGGTAGCCAATTACAGAAAGAACTCTTTCACAGGGCTTGTGCTGCTAAAGTTGCTGTGGCTTATATTTGCAACTACCTTGCTGTATTAGGAAGACACTATTTCTTTTTATCCATCTACCCGCTCTTTAAAAATGATTCCAGAGCCTTGGGAGGAGGAATTGTGGTATGAGACATCCCATTTAGAGCTAAGTATCTCATGATCTCTTATTCTTTGTCTATGACCTGACTAAACACAGGTTCTTGGTGTGACACTGGTGCCAGATATGGATTTCATCTTGTTGAGCAGGACGTAAATTCAATCAGAAAATGGTTGGTTGTTCCACAATAACCATGCCACTATGGCGCCAGAGCAGCTCGTAGTGTTGAGAATTGGG
>NW_026067915.1:13255970-13273680 GCF_014885135.2 Alexandromys fortis | reverse complement strand
TTGAGATTAAAGGCAGGCGTGTACTACCACACACAACTTCTCTTTTTCTTACTTTTTTTTTTTTTTAAGAATTTTAACTTTTAGTCTGCATATTATTTTCAACACACTGTAAATCATTTAAAATTTTCTTCCCGGAATTCTCCTGTTCTCATTGCTCTGCCTCTACTTCCTGCTTGGTCACCCCTCTTATACTTCCTGCCTGGCTAATGGCCAATCAGCATTTTATTAAAAATAATACAAGTGACAGGATAAAAGACCATTGTCCCACAGCAAATGTGTCAATGTTTTTATTCATTTATTCATTTATTTTATTACAAGTCATTAGAATTTATTAAACAATGTTTTCTTTAAAAAATATATATCCATAAAATCCTTCACCAAAAATTATTATTCAGAAAAACAAAAGTTCCTTCTGGAAGTAAACTCGTGTGGCTACTGGATGACAGGTATCTGCTGTGATACTAGAAACTACTTCTTGTTCTTTCATTGGCAACCTGTATCCTATTGTTCAAACAAACAGAAAACAACCAGAAAGGCCACTAGACCAGCTAGGCTCCATTGCGTTTCTGTCCTTCCATAGGAAAGGCAGGTCATTTCCCACCGCCCGCTCTGCTAACCAGTATCCAACGGATAGCCACACAGCTCTTGTGAGTTTAAGTGGGCAAAAATTCTGACCATCGTGGTGCTTTACTTCCTGAGTGTGCCATCGCCATCAGACAGTGGTCTACACTAGATCAAGGTTCCCAGCTGCGCAAAGACAGCTCAAGTGTCAAGTAATCCCAGCCTGTTTTATGGAGTTTTGAGTGTTTGTTTCAGCCGCTGCAGACCTTGCTTTGTGTAGATCACCAGGTCCACCCGGCTGCTGTTGAGGGTCAAGATTTGCACCTTTGTGCTGAGCTGAGCAAAGAATTTTTTATTCTTCTCTGTAAGGGCCTCTGACTGTTCCCAGAGTTCGAAGGCTTTAAGGAGGTGGTTTGTGATGGTGAAATAGGCAAAGGTCTTGTTCTGGATGGTGACTGGGACACGGATGGTGGCCGTCATCCCACCAGCGCTTGACTGGGACCTGACAGATCTGTCAGGAGAAGGCACTGGGGAGAGGGAGGACGGAATACCTGTGCATAGAGAAGAATTGGTGAAGTGGTCACTAAGAGAGTGAGAATACTTCATTACTACGTCCTGTTTACAGCGAAACATCACCATGTTCACCAGTGACTGGCAACGCAAACATAAAACGGCAAAGATCATTTCTTGTGCTGGCACCGTGGCATCCGAGAAGGATTTTAATGACATCGTGAACTTAATTGAGGTCTGCAGTTTCTGAGTAGACAGCGTACGCTGCCTTTACTGAGCTTTCTGACTCCATGGCCATCCCACACTCAATTAAAGACAGGACAGCTTCCAAATACTTGAAGGCCTTTTTGATCTTGTTCGTCATTGCCGCTGCTTCACACTTCAACCTTTTAGCTGCCTTCATGTAAAAGTCAGCTTTCTGCATGTAAGGTTTCACTTGTGGCTTCCCTGGTTTACAGTTACCCTCTGGCAAAGAAGGCACTAGGAACGCATTTGTGGCTTCTCTAGAAGACCCTTTGTATTCCAAGCCCCTGGCCTGCACTTTCGGCACTTTTCTGTGCTTGGGAACAGAAGAGTCCTGGTCATTGGCATTGGCACTGCCTGCACTTTTGGGAGGGTCCTGACCACAGGTGTCTACATCCGGCTTTGGCTTCTTGCGTGCAGTTTTGGTTGACTTCTGGGAGGAGGAAGAGGCTGACAAAGGTGGCAGAGAAGACATTTCTTTTCTTGAGGACTCTTCAGGAGGGTTTGGAAGTCTTTGTTTTGGAAGATTCAGTATGGGAAGAGGAAGAAGAAGTACAATGTGACTGGACATTTTTCTCACTTCTGATTTTCTTGCTGGCATGGTCTTTTTCTGAGTCGCTGCCCTTTCTCTTCTTGCTCAGTCTGCTGGAGCCATTGCAGTCTCTCTTTTCAGAGTCTTGCTTCTTATCTGCTGGCGGCTGCCTGTCTTCTGCTTTCCTAGGGCTGCCACCCTTCCCCAGGGGCTGGGGAATCTGAGTGAGATGATCTAGGTTTATCTTCTTCACTACCAAACTCGTTGGTAGTGGAGAGTCCCTGAGCGGTGAGAGCAATTCGGTGTCTCTCTTTTGACCTTCTTCCTGGACATTTGCAGTTTGTTGGCAGTCGCTAGACCTGCCACTGCTGCTGCCACTGCAGCCCCTACCACTGTGAGGCAGAGTGAAAGAGTTCCTGTTTTGAGCTTTGTCCTTTGGTGGCTGAGGGCCTGAGGGCACCTTTAAGGGAGCCTGGGAACCCTTGTGCTTCCTTTTCTCCTTAGGGGCTGGCTCGGCTGCCTGATGGTTGGGCATGCTAGCTTCAGGCTTAGGCTCCCTGCCTTTTGCCTTCATCTTGGTTTTGTCTTTGGAAGTCTGTTTTTTTGATTCAGAAGGAAGGGGTCCTGGTTTACTTTCCACCTGCAAACAGGCCTGGGGCTCTGCTTGGCCAGAGCCCTTAGCAGGTTTTCTGGGTTGTTTGGTTTCAATAGTTTGCTGAGGTGGGGACTCCTGTTGGGCAGGGGATTTCTGGCAGCTCCTCTCTTCAGGTTGGGGCCCTTCAGTGGGATCTTGGACACCTTTGCTGGAACTCTTGCGGGGAGAGCCTTTGGACTCAGGGTGTAGCTGGTCAGTGTTGCGGTTTTCACCCTTGTTTTCCGACTTTGCACTACTGGAATGTGCTGACACCACCGGCTTGGGGAGAATCTGGGGAGCACTTGGAGGTGCAGATAGGGATGGAAACTTCCCTGCTGTTTGTTCTGTGTCGCTCTCTTCACTATCACTGAGCTGCAGGTCCTCCCAGAGTATGGATGTTCCTTGCTGGGAATTGGGAAAAATTTTGGAAGGTGGATCGTATTGATTTTGGCTTTGGGTTGCAGAACTATTGGGCAGAGGCTCCTTTGTAGGGAAAGGAGATCTGGATGTCTTGGCCCTACTGGGTGTATGCTTGGTCTTGGCCGTACTGGGCGTATGCTTGGTCTTGGCCGTACTGAGTGTATGCTTGGCTGTCGGAGGAGGGATCCACGAATGGGTCATTTCCTTCAGAATCTCCTCAATGCAGCGGACTTCATTGAAGAACAACTGCTCCACCGACTCCGACTGTGAAGATATCTTCAGTCTGGTGAGTTTGGCTTTGGCTGGCATTTTTACATCCAGTTTTTCGAAGCTCTGCTGACCATTGTCTTCCAGTGGCTGCTTCAGGCCCAAGGACTCACTGGGAGCCTGATTCTGACCGTCTGTGGGCCAGATACATGTCATGGGCTTCTGCTGCATTGCAACGCTTTCTGAGGGGAGAGGAGGGGGTGGAAATGTTTGAGAGGCCACCCCAAGTCTGGTAATTACCACTGAAGTGTCAACAGGAGTCTCGTTATCTTGAACCTTCACCTTCGGGTCCTTGGAAGACGTGTCTGCACAGTAGCCTTTATTGCTAGTGCTACTGCTGCTGTAAACCTTGCGGGTTCTTTGCAGTCTGGAATGTGCAGGTGACAAATGGGACACAGGGGAGATTAAGGGTGAGAGTTTTTTACCCGGAGCTGAGTCACCATCAGCTCTGCGGTCACACTTTTTGTGGTTTGAAGAGTGCCCCTCCTGACTGAGGCGATCTCGAGTCAGATGCTGTTTGTCGGGTGGACCATAGTTTTCGGTATGGAGACTTGGCACTGGCTCCATCCTTGGTGGTGCCATCTTTGAACTGTGGCTAATGTTACCAACAAAAGGTGATCCATGGGCAGAAGTACAGAAAAGCTTGTGGTAGATGTGCATGCAACAGGAGTTGGATTCAAGGCTTTCCCTGTCATGAAATAAAGGATATTTCGGCTTCCCCCGGCTGTCTTCAGAACCATTTGGACACTGAGTACAAGACATAGATCTCCATAACTCCTTCATATCTTCGTAGTCTCCTAGTACGTTCTGTATCTGACGCGACAACTCATCCCTTTTTTTAGTCTTGTAGGGCTCTCCAAACAGTGGCATCTTTTCAGCAGACACCTCTTTCTCCAGGTGAGTTTCTTGGTTGCCTCTCTCCTTCTCTCGAATCCGAAGAAGGTTACTCTTTTCACTGCTGTCCTTGAATGCAGTTAATGGCGGTCTGTGGAAGGTGCTCATTTTCCAGGTTCTCTGGTTCTATAGTTATGTCTGGGGTGTCTGTGTCTCCTGCCTTGACCTGTTGAGATGCAGGGACAAGAGAGTTCGACTTTAGAATTGTGGGAGCCAATGGTGCAGGCCGTACTTCGGCGCGTGCAGGCTGTGGGCCGAGTGCATCGGGCTCTGCCAGCAACCAATTTGCCAGCTTCCGGCATTGGCCACCCAGAATACCCCAGGCCAAGGCCACGCCCTCCGTGCCAAGCCACGCCCATAGCTTCACCCCACCCCCACCTGGCCCCAAATGCCTACATTTTATGATTCAAGTATGTGGAGCTTTTGAATTTCCAGGGAGGTGTTTGCAGAAGGGTTAGTTGCTACAGAGGCATTTTTAGATGCTGTAGTCTCCCCATCTCTCCTACTTCGGTTCACATTTATTTCTTAAAGATTACTGAGGAGCAGGAGAGAATGCTCAGTGGATAAAAATAGTTGGTGTGAAAACAGGAGGACCTCAGATTGTCCTTAGCACCCGTTCAAAAGCATAGACACACATATCTGTGACTCAAGTGTTGTGGAACATTGCCAAGCAGATTCCAGAAGCTCAACGGTCAACCAGTCTAGCCCTAATAGCAAGCTTCCAGTTCAGTGAGAGACCCTGTCTCAAAAAATAAGGTGGGATGTAGGAAGACACTTGACATCTGTCTCTAGCTCCTACATGTGTGTGCATGGGTGTGTACGCTGCATGCACATGTGTACATACCACACAAATACACACATACACATACTTTATACATGATTAATTGAGCAACTACGGAGATCAAGAATTAGCCTGCAGGGATCCTATAGAGCCAGCCATGATAAATTAGGACAGAGGGAAGGAGTCAAGTACGGCGAGAGGAGAAAGGAATGAGAATCAGGGAGCATGAGTGCTGTACAGGGAGGTGACAGCTATGCTGGTCTTTGACAGATGTGTAGGAGTTGAGCACACAGAGAAAGGAAGGAGTCTTAAGGACCAGAGAAGCAACTCCCTCCTTCCTCCCACACTCATACCCTGCCCCCTTTCCCTCCCACCCGGCCAGCAGTCGGAACACAGAAATAATCCTGGATCCCGCGGGAAGAGGAGCAAATGCTCAACACTGTACCGCGAGACTGCGCCCGCTTGCTAAGCGTAGCCCTGCAGCACTTGTGCCTGTGAAATGCATTTCACGGCTCATCTGTTCCCTAAATGAGATGTGAAGGCAGTTTACACCTCGTTTACATTTGCGCTGTTTTAAGGAACAGTATAGATGCTACTCCACCCAAGAAAAGAAATGAGGTCAGCTGCTCCCTTCTCTCTATGGAGTGCCTCTACACAGCCCCTCGGACCCTCCCAGGCACACAGGAACCTAAGCTTGGAGTTGAGCAGGTAAACCAGCCATAAGATAGGTGCTGAGAGCAGCGCCCATTGTGTTCCTTTGATGTGGGGGATGGGTAGCCCTTCTTTAAGCCAGCACTAGGTTCAAGGTGTCTAAGTTATTCAAATAGAATGCAGAGATTTTGAATGTACACTTAGAAATTTCACTTTGCACATCCTCTTACCTGAGTATGTGAGAACTCTACTAAAATCGTTCATGCGCCTCTCCTGTCATGAGTGATCTCTTAAATGAGCACTGTGGTGACATTTATTTCCATAGAGCCACTGTGCTATTCCAGAACTTCATATATACAAAATTAATAGTGTGTGCTTTTCTTTCGGGTCTGCTTTGTTTTGCTCACAGGGCGCGTGTCAGGGTTGTATATGCTGCACTATGGCTCCACGGCTCATCCCCTTGAATGATTTTTTAGTGTCCTAAATCCTATCTCTTTTTTTGCATGTCCTGATCCTGATTCTGATCTAGAATTCACTATACTTGACAGAGCACAGTACATTTTCCACCCTGGCCATTTACTTGCAGAGTGTGAGGCCTTCTGCCCCTCTTTTTCCAGGGGAGAGATCATGTTGCCGTTTTTAGCAAATTGCTATCTGTATATTGTTTCTAAGTTTTGTGCTTTGAAAGCACTAAGGCATAAGTTTTCCTTATTTTCCCACACCAAGTTTTGTTCCTTCATGATTGTAGCTGCCCATCTCTGTAACACGAATTCTAATTGTTCTTTATAATCAGTACCGAGTGTCAGAAGCAGGGGTTAAAGCTAAAGATCAGAGAAACAGACCAGTAAGCCCCAAGTGAGTACTTACTTCTATCAAAGCTCAGACCAAGATGGGTGATCCTCAGACTTCCTAGACTGAGCTGGGTCTCCACCAAATCTCATACAGTATGTTCAGATAGCACTTGAGGTCCTCGCTTATATAGCTTTCTCTGCCCTGCCTTAAGCCTTAATCCCTTCTTGACTCCACCCCCCTAATGCTGGGAGTGAGGGTGTGTGAATCCCAAACACTAGGATTAAAGGTTAATCCACTGACTGTTTCAAGTAGGCCACATTAACCTTGAACTCCCAGAGATCTGTCTGCCTGTCTTGTGAGTGCTGGGATTAAAGGTGTGTGCCACTACTGTCTGCCCTCCAAGGCTAACTTGCAGTAGCCCTGCATTCTAACCTCCAGGCAAGCTTTATTTCTTAGATTACAAACAAAATACCAACATATCTCCACGTCCTCTTGTGGCTTGACTTTCTCATGTTGCCATGCTAGCTAACGGCCTTACATCAGCCTTCCTCGGGACTATGCAAATGTTTGCTTGTTTCAGTTGGTTACACAAAATGTTTCCTTACATTATTTGTATTCATTTTTCTTTTTTCATTATTTGAGACAGGATCTCACTATACAGCCTTGGCTGACCTCAACTCATTACGCAGATTAAGGTTGACCTTCAAAATCACAGGGATCATCCTGTCTCCAGGCTGCAGGGATTGAAGGTGTGGGCCAACTTTTATTACTATTTTTTTAAACATTTAAAATTAAAAGTACTAATTGCTCTTCATAAAACATTTATCACCCAGAGATAAAAATTGAGCCAAATTCCATTTTCTAGAAATGCAGCTAAAACCAGAGGTACCAATAGATTTTGATTAAAACCACTTAAATATCTCTCCATTCAGTACTCAGGTAGCTAATGATGTATCTAGGTATAGGTTTTAAAGAACTGCTTTGAACAATTCAACATATATTCATTTGAAATGGCTCTCTTGTTGTGCAATGGTAGACATACATGATAGAATACATTAGTCTCAAAAGATTCTTTTTATGTACATTTCAAATGACATTTGAACTGCATAATTTGAGTTTGGAATGTATCTCTAGAAATCTATATTATTGGGAATCAATCTACCTCAGGATCCAGCAATACCACTCTTGGGAATATACCCAAGAGATGCCCAATCATACTACAAAAGCATTTGTTCAACCCTGTTCATAGCAGCATTATTTGTAATTGCCAGATCCTGGAAACAAACTACATGCCCCTCAATGGAAGAATGGATAAATAAAGTGTGGAATATATACACAATAGAGTACTACTCAGTGGTAAAAAATAATAACATTTTGAATTTTGCATGCAAATGGAAAATAGAAAACACTATCCTGAGTGAGGTAACCCAGACCCAAAAAGATGAATATGGTATGTACTCACTCATTAGTGGATTCTAGCCATAAACAAAGGACATTAGCCTATAGTTCACAAACCTATATGCTTAGAGAAGCCAAATGACAAGGTGAACCCAAAGAAAAACATATATGGATCATCTTGGAAACTGGAAGCAGACAAGATTGCCGGGCAAAAGTTGGGAGCATGGAGATGGGGGTAAGGGGGTGGAGTTGTGGGAAGGGGAGAGGGGGGGGAGAGAGAAGGGATTAAAGGCATGAGCCACTACTGCCCAGTGAAAATTTTTCTCCCCTTCCAAGAGAGTAGTATCCACTTTGAGCTAGAAATGAGTCCTGGTGAGCAAACAAACCCAGTAGAAGCTCCACAGAATCTTAATGGAATCAACAGGGATTGCCAGGGAGAAAGGGTTTTAGTAATCCTTTGTACCCACATGGGTAGGAGAGGGAGGCAGAGTGGTCATGCTAGGTTTTCTATCAAACTGTGCAGTGTGAAAAAATTCTCACATGGGGAGAGTCACCAATGACCTGGGATGTTTGGGTTTAGGGTTCCTGCATAATATAGGCCTTCTTCTGTTTGATTAGATGGAATACTTTGAGAAAGGGTAGAAGATTCATGAGTTCAAGAAAATATCCCCCAACAATATTATTGTCTGTCATAGTTTCCTTTCTATTTCTTTGATTAAATACCACTACTAAAACCAATTTGGGGAAGAGGTCTGTTCGGCTTACACATCCGATCACAGCTGCTTATTGAGAGAAGTCAGGGCATGAACTCAACAGGCATGAACTGAAGCAGGAATGCTGTTTACTGGCTTATTCCCCTTGGATTTATCAATTTGCATTTTGATACCACCTAGAACTACCTGCCCAGGTGTGATGGTTTAAAAGAAAATGGCTCCCAAAGTGAGTGGCACTATTAGGAGGTTTGGCCCTGTTAGAGGAAGTGTGTCACTGTGGGGGTGGGCTTTGAAGTATCTTTTTTTCTCAAAATTCTCTCAGTGTAACAGTCAGTTGACTTCTTGTCACCTTTGAGTCTGAAAGACCCTGGGGCTCAGCATTACCGCCCCCCCTCCTCTGGGAACCAAGAACCTGATAATCACCCACAGGTGCACTGGAGCTTTGGGTACTTTCCCCTGAAATTTTCCATCCCCTTTGTAGTTTTTATTCAATAGACCCAGGTCCTGGAACTGGGGTAGGTGTTTCTCCTTGCTCAGCCAACCCAGCAATCGCCATAGCAATGACCCATCATAGTTAGCTGAGCACTGAGCGAGCTAGTCACAATAGTTGACAAATGACTTCTGCACCACCCCTTTTGATTCTGTGGTTTTTCTCTTTAAAAGATGCCTGTAATAGCTTTTTGGGATCCTTCTCCTCCTGAGGCTGAGGACCCTGACATGCCAGTCAAATTAAATTCCCCTTGCTTTTGCATCAACTGCAGTGTAAGAGTGGTCTCTTGGGGTGCCCTCTCCTATATAAGTGGCTTTAGGGTCCAACACATTGAGATCTAGGGCTCTCAGCTCCAGCACCATGGCTGCCTGTATACCACCAGGCTCTTCACCATGATACTGGGCTGATCCTCTGAAGTTGTGAGTTTGCCCCATTAAATGTTTCCACTTACAAGAGTTGTCATGGACACGGTGTCTCTTCACAGCAATAAAAACCCAAACTAAGACACCAGAGGTAGCACCACCCACAGTAAACTAAACTGGGCCCTCCACAGCAATCATCAATCAAGAAAATGCCCCACAGACTTGCCCACAGGTGAAGCTGATGGAATCGAGTCCTCATCAAAGGCTTTGTCTTCCCACGTGTCTAGTTTAGTAAAATTGGTAAAACTAGCTAGCACATTGCCCATTCTGCCTGCACGCACCAGAAAATTTCCACAGTATTAAAAAGACTACTGTTAGTAAATGAAAAATATTTCCTTTTCCTCCTAATCTTTCCCTAAATACTTGAACACTAGTAAGTATGAGAGCTCAGAGGCACAGGATCTGCATATGGGGCAGATTTAGAACTATTAGTGTGGAATAAGAATACAGAAGCCCAAGGTCCTTTTCTAGCATTGCAGACCCAAACTCCGTGTGTGTGTGTGTGTGTGTGCATGCATGTGTGTGTGTGTGTGTATGATTGCCTTCCCACTTCTCTCTTCACTCTCATCAAAATAGTACTGAAATTAAGAAATCAGGATAAGTCTGAGTAACTTATCAAGGTCACGAAATGTCAACATTAAGCAAAAACAAAAAACGAATTTAGAAAATCTTGGAAAGTTTCTCCTTCATATAAATGGAAAAGTTCTTAGATATGATGGGGGAAATGTTGAGGAGTATCCTTAAGGAAGGCTATCCAAGTCTGGTTTCTGGACAAACTCATATAGTTTGCTAATACTGTACTTAATTTCCCATGAGTCTTTGCAAAGTCTACCAAAAGAAAGCCTGTCCCAGCTGTTGGTTTTGCCAACACTAAAGGAAGATAAGCTTCTATGACCCCTGGGGATGGATAAGTTCATCTAAAGAGACTGAGGAAGTATGGATGTAGCCATCCAATGCAGTCCCATTTGGTCTCACACTGCCTCTTTCATAACACAGTCCTTTCTGCGCCTGTTCAACACATTAAAACCAGATTTGCATTGGTTTATTTTCCCCAAGGTTGTGACATCAGGGCTGAAGAATCACTTCTCAATGACTTACATCCTCTGAGGCATATGGCCCAATTATTCTAAACTTTTTGCTTTTATAAAGGGACAAAGTTAAATGATTAGAATAATCATATTGTTTTTCAAAACAAGAGCTTTCTGAGAGTGGAAATGAGAGCCATTAATAATTGTGCTTGCAAAATAGGATTACAGGGCCCTCTGCTTACAATAAAAATAAAAATATGTACCTAGCCAGGTCCACTGATTTATTGCTGTTCAAACTGAAATAAACTCAATATCTAACACACACGGTTATATAATTTTTATTTAATTTCTCCTTAAGGAGAAAACCGCAATAATAACCCACTGAAAAATGTCCTATACCATTTGACACATAGTTTCTCCTGGGGTGAGATCATCATAAATGAAACTTAAATAAATGTTATATAAAACAATGAACAATGAAGCTCTTTGCAGAAAATAGATTTGAGAGCCTTCTAGCTGTGAAGTAAATATTGCTGGAGCCTAGAGAAAAAGGAGGATGCCAAAATTTGTATGAAAAGAAAAGGTTGTGGGAGAGCAGGTACAAGATGCAGGAATTGGCCCAATTCAATTATTTTGCCACATGTATCAAAATTTAATGCTGTACTTCATAAATCTATGAGCATTATTTGCCAGCTGACAGTTGATGGCTGTTGGGCTGTTTAGGACTGTGGTTACTGGTAGGTTGACCATGCCTCATGGGCATGCATCTGTTTGTGGGTAGCACTAATTCGATTCAATCATGGGAAAGGTATGTTGGAAAGCATGTGGGGGGAGTTAGATGGGAGGGTTGAGAGTATATATAATTGACATATATTATATACATACCTGAAATTTTAAGAGAATATTAAAAATAAATTCCTAACAAATGAAAAAAAACTGCTGACTGGTTTTTGTAAACACAAACTAGAGTCACCTGGGAAGAAGAGGGCCTCAGCCATGGGATTGCCTCAGACTGTCCTCATCTCCTCCCAGCCCCTCCCTACCTCCCCACCCACCCAACTCCAGACATTCTTTGTTTTTAAAAAACAAGTAGGCCAATAAACAAACAAACAACAAAGCAAACAGACAAATGAAAAAAACAAAAAGCACTGAGAAACGCATACACATGTAGACACACATACCCTATAAAAACACAAAATTGGAAGCCATAATAGATAAGCAAAAGACAATTAAAGTAAACACTGGGGGGTATTTTCTTGATTGATAATTGGTGTGGGTGGGTGTTGCTACCCTGGGCAGGTGGTCCTGGGTTCTAAAAGAAAGCAAACTCGGGGCAAGCCATTGGGCACAAACCAGCAAGCAGCATTCATTCATGGTCCCTGTCCTGCTCCTGTTTGAATTCTCTGACTTTCCTCATAGCTGGACTGTGATCAGGACATGTAAGCCAAACAAACTTTCTCCTCCTTAACTTGCTTTTGGTCATGGTGGTTACCACAGAAATAGAAAGCAGACTATGTCACTTGTCAAGTCTTCCTGCCTGGCTTGCTCACTATTCTCAAGATTTAGACCAGCCCCCATCTCTTTGGTGATACCATTCTGAATATCCTCAGACAGATTTAGGAACTCCAGCTCCAGTCCTGGGTACCTGTCTTTATCTTGGTTTTGGTATTTTTTTCTTTCTTTTTTTTTTTTTTTTTTTTTTTTAGGCAGAGTTTCTCTGTGAAACAGTCCTATCTGTCCTGGAACTAGCTCTTGTAGACAGGCTGGCCTTGAATTTACAGAGATCCACCTGCCTCTGTCTCCTGAGTGCTGGGATTAAAGGCATGCACCACCACCACTCGGTTGGTTTTGGTAATTTTTGTTGTGGTGTCTGACTCTGGAAGTTAATGTCTGATTCTTTCCTACCATCAGCACAGGGATGAATGAATTGGTCACTCAACAGTAGAGCACAGGTTGTCACAGGATTTGTGATAATATCTATAACTCAGAGTCAGTCATGATGTGGGATTCCCTCTGTATGCTGTGAATACCATTGGTGAATAAAGTGTTGGACCCTAAAGTCCAATCACCAAGGAAGAGTTGCACCAAGAGGCCACTCTCACACCACAGTTGATGCAAAAGCAAGAGGAATTTTTATTTCTGCTGCAACAGAGGTCCCCTAGTCTCGGGAGGAGAGGGACCTCGAAAAGCTATTACAAGCTTCTTTTAAAAACCACAGAACCAAAAGGGGGAGTGCAGAATCAAAAGGGGGGAGTTCAGACTCAAAAGGGGGAGTGAAGAAGTCATTTGTCAACTATTGTGACTAGCTCGTTTTAATGGTCAGCTAACTATGATGGGTCATTGCTATGGCGATTGCTGGGTTGGCTGAACAAGGAGAAACACCTGCAGGTCATCTGCAGGTCATTTTACTCCAGTTCCAGGGCCTGGGTCTATTGAAGAAAAAATACAAAGGGGATGGAAAATTCCAGGGGAAAGTACCCACAGCTCTAGTGCACCTGTGGGTGATTATCAGGTTCCTGGTTTCCAGGGGGGGGGGCAGGTTTGCTGACGTGGCCCGGAGTCTTTCAAAAGAAACTGCCTTCGCCTGTGGATGGGGCAGAGTAGAACTAGGCAGGAAAAAACTAAACTCAATGCTGAGAAAAAGAAGGTGAAGTCAGTGAGAAGCCATGTAGCCCCTCCAGAGACAGATGCTGAACTTTACTACAATCTCATGGTGATACACAGATTAATGGAGATAGGTTAATTTGAGATATAAATTAGCTAGAAATACACTTAAGCTATTGGCCGAGCAGCATTGCAAATAATATGGTTTCTTTATAATTATTTCGGGGCTGAGCAGCCGGGAACAAACTCTTACAACACAGTCATGTGAAGTTTAGGATGTTTTAGTCTTTTCCTTAGAGTCAATTGCAATATCCACCACATCACAGCTATGTGAGGAAAGCACGCCAAACATGATGAGACAGATGACTGAGCGGATACAAGGAAATCACTACGTGTGTCTTTACTGGAGGCAAGGCATCTACGAGTACTCTGCAGACTTCAATGCCTTTGTTTTTAAGATGAATTAATGCTTAATCTGTCACTCTCTAGAGATAGATGAGGGTTCATTACAAAAACTCTTGCTTTTTCAACATTTTTTGGACATCTTAATAGAGTTATATATATTTCAGTTTTTAGACCTGTTTAGTGTTCTTTCACTTGTTCATGGAAGGTGTACATCTGTGCTTCTTCAAAAGAAACTTCAGATCTGCCTTAAACTTCTGCAGATTGGTTTGGATTTGTGAATAGGTGCATTCCCCATATAGAGAAAATCTGCCTCTGTGTTAACCACTCTAAAAGGCTGACTGATTGGAGCTTCTGGGTGTTGTGGAGAGCTGGAATGTTTCTTGCTTTGCTGCAACCATCCCCACCTATGTATTATTTTAGATGTATTTACTTTATCTTATGTGTACCTGCATGACTCTATCAGTACTATATGCAAACCTTTTGACCCACGAGGGGTGGTGGTGGTCTGAAGAGGTCATTGGATACCCTGGAACTGGAGTTAGATCATTGTGAAGCATCATGTAGATGTTGGGAACCAAATGCAGGTCCTTTGGAAGAGCAGCCAGTACCCTTCCACTATAGACCCATGCTCCTGCTGCCCCCAGCCAAGGCATTTTTAAAGTACTTTGATTTATGGCTTTTTCCTCCTTTTTCTGTTACAGTTAAAATCTTACTTCCAGACAGTGGCGGCACACACCTTTAATCCCAGCACTTGGGAGGCAGAGGCAGGTGGATGATTGTGAGTCTGAGAACAGTCTGAGCTACAAAGCAAGTTCCACAAAAGCTAGAGCTATTAAACAGAGAAACCCTGTCGACCAACTGACCGACCAACCAACCAACCAACCAACCAACCAACCAACCAACAAACTTTATGACCATGGCATGGTTTCCACGGTGGGACCTGGGTTGAGTTCCTTAGGCTATAGTTGCTGACTTTGGTCACTCACCATAATCTCTAATATTTGACTCCAGAATAAACTAACTCTCTTTTGAGATGAAAGCTGTTTTTGTTGTTGTATTTACAAAAAAATTAATGAGTCTTTTTTTGGTGAAACTTAGCATTGTACATTTGTATTTTGTTCTAAATATAATAGTATCCATGATCAAACTCATTTCAGGGTACTTGTCCATAAATCAGAACTCTCCTTTTCTTGCTCTCTGATAGCTATTATTTTTACTGTAGAATTTTACAACTTAATAAATAATAATCACAAAAACATCAGACATAGAAGAACTCTGATTAAGATTATTTTGAATCCCAAGTTTGAAGAAAAATCATTATTTTTGACTATAGAGTTTCAAAATTCATTTGAGAAATTATATATATATATATTTAATAAAAATTACTGTGTTAATTTTTCTATAATACTTCTTTTTATGCTATAAGTGTACCAGAAATGTCATGTTCTTAGATTTTTAATTGTTAATTATAGTATTTAAGGATTCTAATATAATTAAATATTAATCAATCATTAGACATCTGCTTTGTCTAGTAAAGAACAGGGAAGACTCAAGTCTTTAATCTCATCTAATTTTCTTGTTGGCTTATTTCTTGATAATATGGTTAAAGACTGGATTGTTTTGAGATTTATTTTTACAAATTTTAATTGATGTGTATGTACATATGTGGGTGTTTGTGCATGTGACTGCAGTTGCTCATGGAGTCCAGACTGTGAGCTATACAATATGGGCTCTGGGAACCCAACCCAGGTCCCCTACTGGTATAAGTACTATTAACTACCAAACCATCTCTTTTATCCACACTATGTACTTTGGAAAGAAGCTGTGTTATCTATCTGTAACGGCATAAGCGAATGCAGACAGATTGTCAAAATATAGACAGCTTTAATGGAGGAATAGACTTACAGAACCACCGTTCCCGCGGAGACCAGGAAAGCAGAAGCGAGGGCTGGAGGTATGCTCACCAAATTTATAGGCAAACTTTAGCCTGAGGCAAACACGCCCCCGAAGGGGTGGGACTTATCCCTATATCTATCACAAATTTCATTTAAAAGAACCCACAAGTCACTCTTCCACCAGCTTGTAATGGAAGAAACTTCCCACCTGTGTTATTCAGTTTTGCTACTCTCACATTTTCAGTTGGGCATTTTGTTAGAACAACGAGGAAAAGAACNATCTGTAACGGCATAAGCGAATGCAGACAGATTGTCAAAATATAGACAGCTTTAATGGAGGAATAGACTTACAGAACCACCGTTCCCGCGGAGACCAGGAAAGCAGAAGCGAGGGCTGGAGGTATGCTCACCAAATTTATAGGCAAACTTTAGCCTGAGGCAAACACGCCCCCGAAGGGGTGGGACTTATCCCTATATCTATCACAAATTTCATTTAAAAGAACCCACAAGTCACTCTTCCACCAGCTTGTAATGGAAGAAACTTCCCACCTGTGTTATTCAGTTTTGCTACTCTCACATCTTCAGTTGGGCATTTTGTTAGAACAACGAGGAAAAGAACTGATACAGTATAGGATAAAAATGGAATAGAAGGAAGAGGGACTCGTGAGATGGTTCAGAGGGCAAAGACACTGGCTGTGTCACCTGGGTTTGATCTCTAGAACCCATGAAAAGGTGTAAGGAGGGAATGGACAATATTACGGAGCTGTCCTCTCGTTTCCACATATGTACCTGTTCACTGCCCCATCTTTCCCCGTCTCTCTGTCTGTTGAGGGAGCTGTGGGCCTGCGCTCCTGCCACATAGCTCCCAGCCGCCTGGCTAGCTTATGCCCCAAAATAACAACACACAAACTGTATTCATTTAAACACTGCTTGGCCCACTAGCTCTAGCCTCTTACGGGCTAATTCTAATATTTTGCCTAACCCATTTTTAGTAATCTTTGTAGCACCAGTCTTACCTGGAACGATTCAGCATGTCTGACCTAGCGGCTTGCTTCAACGTGTCTGCCCTGGAGAGGGGAGCATGGCGTCTGAGCTCACTTCCTCTTCCTCCCAGTATTCTGTTCTATTTACTCCACCCACCTATGTTCTAACCTATGAGGGCCAAGCAGTTTCTTTTTTAATTAACCAATGACCGTCCTCCATCATTTCCCCTTTTTAAACAAAAAAAGGAAGGCTTTAACTTTAACATAGCAAAATTACATATAACGAAACAGTTATAAAGCAAGAATTACATTTACAATATTTACATCTACTTTATCTTTTATCATAACAAAGGAAAACAACTATAATAACTCTATATCTATTCTTCAACTCCATCAAAGACTCCAGAAGGATATAATATTACCTAAGTAAATGAGAAGTAAGCAACTTAAAAAACCCTAGAAATCACAGAGAAATCTCGCTGCCTGGACAGTCACCCAAAGTGTCTCTGTACCATTGGGGCATCCATCTTTGGCCTACAGGCCCATAGTATCCAGCAGACATTTCCATGAAGCAGGAAATTTCAAAGGCAGTTTAGTCACTATCTGCTGTGTCTTGCAGAATGTCTCGCAGACTCTTTCATGAATCAGGAACCCCGAAAGATTATCTCACCTTTAGGCAAGTTCAGCAGTCCTCTTTCTGTGGGTTCTTTGTGTCCAGTTCATGCATCAGTCCAGGCAAAAGCAGTTTCTTGCCCAAATGGCTATCAATCTCCATAAGGATCCTCTTCGATGCCCATCTTCCTCTTGAAGTAGATTGGTGCTGCCAGGAGCAGATGTGTCTCATTGTCATGAAAAACCCTAAGTTATTAAAACATTTAAAATGCCATATTCTATAATCTTTGAAAGATATGAAGAATGCCTATCTAAAATATATCTATGTACATCTAGAAAATCTTAACTAACATGACTACAAACTTGACTATTATGATTATCTATTAACAACCTATATACATTACATTTTTAAATGAACTACACAATCACAATACGTTAATCAATATCAGAAATATATATACATATAACAAAATTGACCTTAAATTAATATCAGTAAACCAAGATTCATATCAATGCAAATTATTCACATCTATGTCATCTCCCCCTTTTAATGTAAAAGAATATTTATAAACAATAGTTGGGAATATGGGCGCAGTTATTTCTCTCCAAACTGCTTCCTGCTGAATGGGGGGCGCTGATATTTAAGTCTTTCATGGTATAACCTGTGTGCTAGATTCATCTCAGTCAGAAGTCAAGTGAAGTAATTTTTTGAAGGTGGTCACAGAAACCCTTCAGGAGGGCGTGGTCTATCATACCATATTGGGATGGAAGCAATCCACAGGGTGTCATCGTCTGTGAAAACAAAAGAAGAATCTCTTTTCCAAAGTATCATATCCTTAGATCCAAATTCTGAAGTCAAGGTATTTTCAAAATAT